>NC_134863.1:1208000-1510000 GCF_049852395.1 Peromyscus maniculatus bairdii | reverse complement strand
GGTCCCATTTATTAATTGTGCTCAGGCTGACCTGGATCTTAATTACTAATAGTTATACTGTCCAGGATTTTTTTCCTTAAAGGCTTTAATCACAATTTTGCCTTCTTGAAGGCTGCTTTCCTGCATATTCAGACTTAACCATACCAGAACATAGGAATGGGTCTCCTAGCAATATGAGACATCAAGCAATATATTTGGCTTCTGTATGCACACAATGTGATGCTTGGTGTGTTACTTAGGGCTCTCTAAAGGAAGATAACTGATAGAATGAATATATGTATCTATATCTTCTATCTATCTGTCTGTCTGTCTGCTTATCTATCTATCATCTATCTATCAGCCATCTATATACACACACATATATAAAGGGGAATACTAGGTTTGCTTACAAGATTTAGTGCAGGGTGCTAACAATAGCTGTCTTATACTGGAGAAGACAAGAATCCAGTACTTGCTCAGTCCATGAGGCTGATGTTTTGGTAGTCGCTCCAAATCTGGTGTTGAAGACTTAGAAGATTTCTGGAGAGCTCCCTGTCTTCATTCTATGTTGGAAGTCTGAATAAGTAGGTTCTAATATTGGTGAATGAATGTCACAGTAACAGTGTAGGTGGATTTTCCATTAGAGTGAAGGCAGCAAGCAACAACGACATTTCCTTTGTCCAAATCCTTTTATTTGGGCTGCCATCAGAAGGTTCTGCCCACTTTTAAGGTGGTTGTTCCTGCTTCAGATAGTTTGATCAAGAAAATTCCCTCACAGAAGTTCCCAGCATCTTGTATTTTACTTGACTGTATACATAGTCAAGTTGACAAACAAGATTAGCCATTACACTTAAACAATTAGGGAAACCTATAAAGTGAAGTTTCCAGAGAAAATAAGTGCACTCTTGTGAAAGATTTTGTGAGGCTGACTGTGTGATGAATGCTTCTGTGACAGGTTGGGCTATCTCTGTCTCCCTGGACAGCTGTTTATTGCCTGCTTCTGCCTGTGACTTATCATTACTATGACTACAGGCAAGTTCTTTTATGATAACAAATCTGAAAAGTCCAATAAAATATCAGAATGTCCTTAAGGTAATAGATTCAGTTGAACCTGAGTCTTTCATCTCAAAGTCTGTCAGCATTCCTTCCTTTGGAGGAACCTATCTTTTATCTGATTCTCTTGCTTGTTTTTAGTCCTCTTTAATAAAGTTATACAATTTATTTCCTTCAGAATCTAAAGAACCCACATATTAGTGGTTCTTCATCAACTATTGCCAGGTTATATTGAGGGAGAAATAGGACATTTGTGTGATTAGAATTACAGTAAACATTTGTACAACCCTAGACCAGCAGGTTCAGAAATTTCATGGATACCTTCTGGTGGCGTGCCAGGATACATAACAGTTTTGGTGTAATAAGGTACCAGTGTTCAATTGGGGGATGAATAATTGAGTATACAGGAAAGACAAAAGACCAAGCTTTGAAAAGGTGAAAGTAAAGACTTTATCCCTCAGTTGAGGAGACCCTAAAGTCACTAAATGGACTCTGACTTGGATATTTTATAGAGTCTCTGGATCCTTTCCTTTCCCTCACTGGCCCTGTTTAGATATTTGCCCCCAGACCTTCTCACTATTTCTCCTAAAAGTATCTCCCCAGTGAAACTAACTAACTAACTAACTAACTAACTAACTAACTAACTAACTAACTAACTAACAATAACAATAACAGCAACAACAAAACAGTCTTGCAATCTTGGAGAATCTACTTTTGGTTTTGCCCCTCCAACTCTCTTTCATTAGGGACAGACTATGAGAGACTATTTCTGCCTTACTCATTGGTACATCTCTACTCAGCATAAAGTAATTCATCTAAGACTGATCTTTAACACCTAAAATTAAGGAGAATGTAGAAGATGATGCAGTGTGAGAAAATGAGGGAATAAATATAAACATCTCTGTCCAGACATGATGGGCATAGGGCTGAAGATGACTCAACAGTAAAGAGCACTGACTTATCTTCCAGAACACTCAGGTCAATTCCCAGTACCAACATGGCAAATTACAACTGTCTGTGATTCTATTGCTAGGGAATCTGATACCTCCTCTGGACTCTGAAGACCCAGGCATCCACATGGTACTGAGACATATGTGTAAAATATTCATATACCTATGAACATATATACATACAAATATACACAACTTTTGAAAAAGAAGTCATGGGCTGGGGATGTAGTTTAGTGGTAGAGTGATTCCCTAGTATGTGTAAGGTCCTGGGTTCCATCACAGCATCACAGCAAAAGTCATCAGAGAGAAAATCAGGACAGGGCCACAGAGTTAAGAGAGTCCCAGTAGAATTTTCAGTGTGATAGAAGATTAGTGGAGGGGAATTCTACAGCTTATGTCACTTTAAATATTTCTGACTCTTTAGCCTAAAAGAAGAGCTGTATGAAGAAGGCAGGATTCTTACTATTGCTTCTGTCTCCTTTTGGTTTGCAGGGAAATTTTTAATGAGTTAAACCTCTCTTTTAAAATCTATGTGGACTCACAAAGATTATCATCATGCTGATAAGGGAGTAGTTAACTTGTAGAAAGGGGCAGGATTGGGAAAGGAGGGGTGAGGAAGTGAGGGATGAGGAGATGACGGCTTAGTGAGAGGTGCTGGGCTGGGCAAGCTTCATGTGGACTGTCTCCTCCAGTGTGATTAAATGTGTCTTTGCAAGCATCCAAACATCACCTGGTCCCTGCCTTCTAAAGAACCCAGGTGGTCTGCCTCAGTGCTTAGACAGCACATTCCTCTGATCACAGGTCCTATTTTGCTCTGAATATAACCTGTGCCATAATAGTAACAATATGAACTCCTTTTTTCCCTGTTCTCTTCTCTCCAAACAATCCCCAGAAATGCAATCATCAAATTGTACCTCTGTTTCTGGACCCACCCAGTAAGTGTGCAGGCAGCCAAGATTCTCAAAGTGCCAGCTCCGGATGTGCTCTGCCACTGCAGAGGGAATAGAGCCAACCTGAACTGCTTTCATTAGCAGAGTGTGTCTGGGAAAAAAGTAGGAGGGTGCCTGTCTACCAGCATGCTACTTAGTCATGTTTTCCCAGAATTGGTAATTTCTAGAGATGGGATGGGGCAAAGTACTCTGTGTCCAAGAGCCAAGAAACTCACTTTCTCAAAAGACCCATAATACGTAAGACTACAGACTTCAGTACCTCACAGTGGTGCTTCCAGATATAGTGGGTTTATGTTTTTTTATACAACAATAGCAAACTTTAAAAATTATCTGCTGCCTAGGAATTCAGTTGAAACATCCAGGCCAATGTTCTGTATAAATGACAATGAATTAAACTCTTTCTAACTGCTAAGTTTCTTTCACTGATTAAGGAGGAACAGGCAGAACATCTGCACTCTACATGGACTCCCTCATGCCTGCAGGTGAGTCTCCTGACAGCTCTCACCAGGCATGCTAAAAGGGTTCACAGTCATCAAATCTTGTGCAGATATTCTCTGTTAAAACATTTCTGCTTCACTGAGAAGGTGAAGTTGAAACTAATTTGGCTGCTGACAATGAGCCTGATGAAAAGGGGGGTCCTAAAGACCATACCTGAAGCAGAGAGTTGAGGAAAGTGGGAGGAGTAGAGCCATATACTAAGAAAGTGACTTTGATCCTTGAGGTATGGGTATGGTACATTTGAAGTACTCAGTTGTGATCTGCCCATTGCCACTGGCCACTGTGGCACATTATACATAGAGTTAGACTGCCCTTGTTGGGCTTCTTGATGTGCTCCCCCAGAAGTGAGAACTGTACATCTAAATAATCCATAGAAGTGTTGGGGCCCATTACCTCAGGGGAAGCAATACACATAGTGGAGAAGACCTACAGTAGTCATCAAGAGCATAATTCAAAAAGTTATGAAAGGAATGAGATTTTCCATTAGAAAGCACTAAGTGAAATAGAACTAGTACTAGAACAAATGAACAGAATCCAACTGCATTAATAATTACCTTAAATATGAATGGACCACAGTCTAAGTCAAAGAAAGCATCGCTTGACATTACATAAAAGTTTGAAATAAATATAAGAAGCAGGTGGGAGAGCTGACCCTGAGATCTTAAGAGCAACAGAGCTGTACTTATCCCCTACTAGCTACAACATGTAGGAGAGCAGGCCCTGTACCTCCCCTGGACAGCACAATAGAGCCAACCCTGTTGGTAGAGGTGTGGGTGAGCCAGGCCCAAAGTTGTGAGCATAAGAGAGCTGTCCCCATATTACTCATCTGTCTTGTGGCAGCATGGGCAGGGGAGAGATGCTTCCCTTACCTTTTGCCCCTTACCACCTTCAACAGATAAGCTAGATGACCCTTGCCTTTACCAGCTACAGCACTCAGGAAAGTAAGCCCTGCTCCATTTTAGGCAGCACAGTGGAGCTGACTCTGTTGGCAGAGGTGTTGATGAGAGAGCCCTGAGGATATAAGAGTAGGATAACTGGCTATACTCCCCTCATCTACCATGTGGGGGAAGATGCCCTCCCATGACTCTACTACCTGTGGTGGGTAAAGGAGTTGACCCTTCCCCTTACCAGTTACAGCACTTGGGAAAGTGGACCTTGCACCTTGCCTGGGCAGCACAGTAGCACCGATCTTGATGGGGGAGGTGTGGTGATATTTTATTTGTTTACCCCAATAAAGCTTATCTGGGGATCAGAGGAAAAAGCAAGCCACTATATTAAATATAGAGGCCAGGCAGTGGTAGCACATGCCTTTAATCCTAGCATTCAGGAGGCAGAGATTCATCTGGATCTCTGTGAGTTCAAGGCCACACTGGGAACAGAGCCAGGTGTGGTGGCACACATCTTTAATCCCAGCACTAGTTAACCATAGAGGTCTGGAGGTCTGTACAGGAAGTGATAGAGCTGGGTGGAAAGAGGAAGTGGTGTGGCTGGGTGGAGAGAGGAAGTAAGATGGCAGGACACAGAAAGGTATATAGGTGTGAGTATACAGGAAGTAGCTCTTTCTGGAGGTTGAGGAGTTGGTAAGGTGAGGTTGGTTGTGGCTTCTCCTATTTCTCTGATCTCTCAGTTTTCACCCCAATATCTGGCTCTGTGTTTTTTTAATTAATAAGACCAGTTAGCAATTCATCTTACAGGGAGGTATGAGTGAGCTAGCCCCAAAGTTGTGAGCATGGGAGAGTTGTCCCCATTACTCATCTGTCATGTGGTGGCATGGGCAGGAAAGAGAACCCGTGATCGATGCCTGAGGCAGGTAGAAGAGTTGGCCCTGAGGTCAAAATAGCAGGAGAGCTGTCCTTGCCCCTCATCAGCTGCAGCACATCAGCCTGGGCAAAAGGTGTAGGTGTGGGAGAACTGCCCCTGAGGATACCAGAGAAGAGCAGAAGAACTGGCCCTGCCTCGTGCTCATTGCTGCAAAGGGTGAACTAGCCAGGGCAATTCTGGAGAACTCACCATGGTGGTGAAGACAGGGGAGAGCTGGTGGGTTGACCAACTCTGCAACTACACAGGCCCAGAACCAGGGTTATGTGTTGGCCCACCCCAACATCCACCCCATCTGTGATCTGATGAAGCACTGGGTGGGTGGTGGGATCCAGCAGACCCAGGGCTACAGGATCTCCACAATACAGGGCAGCAATGGGAAATCCAGGAAGAGTCCTAGTGAGGGCTCAGTGTTGAAAGTGTAGCAGAGATCAGGGGCCTTGAACAAGACCAGTGATTCTGTGTGATGAATGCCTGAATGTAAAACTGTATGGATAAAGGGCTTTACTGTGTAACTCACTGTGTCACACTGCAGCTCCCATGAGATTTTCCCCCTTCTTCCTTTTCCCCCTTTTTTTCTCTTAAATTTTATTTTGTTTTATTTTGGTGGGGGGAGATAGATGGGTAGGATAGGGAGGCATGATGTGAAAGGCACAAAGAACAATAAAAAGAAAGTGAAGAAGGAGGAGGAGGGGGAGGAGAAAAGAAGGCAGAGGAGGAGAAGGAGGAGTAGGAGGGGAGGAGGAGAAGGAGGAAGAGGAAGAGAAGAAGAAGACAACAACAACAATAACAATAACAACAACAACAATAGCAACAACAACATGCCACCTGGGAGACCAGCTGAGAAGCTGCACTTTCTAGAAAGCAAGAAACACAAGAATAGAAGAGGGTGAGCTGTCACCTTACTCATTCTACCTTGTCCTCAGTGCCAGGATAGACACTCAGCTCACTATTTCCCTCACAGGGAAAAGTGAGCATGCAGTGAGGCCTTGTCTTCCTAGCTGCATGGTCTGAATGTTTCTGTTCTTAACATTCCCATGTTGGGACCTAACCTCCAGTGTGATACATGATGAGGGTGATAAGCCAATCTCTGGGAACTGATCAGATTATGATTTGCTTTTATTAGATCACATTATTGCAGCATTGCTGGTAATAAGCTTTATACAAATAGATTGAAACTTCATCAATAAGCACATTTAGGTCTGTGCTCATCACATTTGTGCTTGTGAAAGATAAAATGGTTTGAAATCTTCAACTTCAGGGTGACTCCAAGTGCAAGTGCAATACTGACTCTGCACTTCTGACACAGGCTATCCATCAGGATGGTTTGCCTGACTGCAGTCACACTAGGTATCTACAATCACTGAGCACAGTGGTCTCTGCTGTACCTTTCACTTTTTGACCTATTTCTTTGTGAATATGCTTTACTCCCTCCTAGCTGAATGCTTACACTTGTAAAAATATGCTATGTATCCAATTTTTATTGGAAAATAGCCTATAAACCATTTAGTTGTTTTTGTGTGTGTATATTTTTATCATCTTCTTCACCATGTAAACAAATGCATTGCTAAAATGTATATGTACTTTGTGCCACCTACACCACCTTCTTCATACCTAGACTTCCCATGTCCTCCTCCAGGGTCTAGCCTGGTGACTACTGCCACCCCGCACACCCAATACTTGTTTTTCCACATCCCACACCCAATGTCCCAGACTAGGCTGTCCACCTATGCCTTGTGGTAACCTACTTCTAGGCTTGTACAGTTTCCCAAATTCCTTGCTTCAGTCTAGTCACACCCTCTTCTCCTGTGCTAAAGCCAACATGGAGGTGGCTTCTAGGATGCTCCCTATCAGCATCCACCCATAGGACCATTTGTGCCACATCAATAAACCCATTCTGTATTCAGGCTTCTCGTGTCTTCTTCTAGGGTCTAGCATGGTGAATAGCCCTTACCTCTTTATCTATGTCTTTTTTCAAATATACCAGATTTAGCCTGGGTCCCACAACCAGTGTGCCAACCTAATCTGGTCTTTCTTGCCTTCATTACAGAGTGATTTCTGCTTGTGCCAGAATACTTCCTACCTATCTGGCATACCACAGGATTCTTCTACATCATATCCAAAACTTTCCAGGTTTGTATTCCAGCTCTGTTTCCTCTGTCCACTTGATCTTGTTGGACCCCAAAGGTTAGGGTCTCAAGTGGGTGCCCCAAGAACCCAGACTCCAGTCCAGTTGATGCAACAGCACGAGGTTTTTATTGAAGCATCTGTACAGATGGGCAAACTCGGCTCCTAAGAGCAAGGGTTGCATCTTACTGTAGCCACATGGGGGTTTTCAAAGGAAAAATCCACAAAAGCCATAAGGTTACAGTTCCCATACAATTTCATTTTATAAGATCATGGTCTGATCACAGAATGGGTACAGTCACATCTGCATGTACATTCTTCCTGAAACCTCAAGGGGGGTATCAGGGTGGGAGTGGAGTTTACACAAAGGTTACAGTGGTTCTTTCTGGAACACCCACAACTATTCCAGTCACAGTTGAGCACATCTCTTAACAGAAATCTTTTTGGTTACATTGTGGCAGGGGTGATTGAGTAGTGGCTGAGTCAGCTTGTCCTTGGGACTAGATTTTTAGTTTTTCATTTCCTGGGGTATGGGGGGTGTAAACCTGAAGGGTTAGGGTCTTTAAATCTCATTCCACCCAAGCCAATTCCAACCTCTGAACCCAAACTGCTCTTACATCATATCTTTTTCCAAGTCCTGCTCTATTAATAATCAATTTAAAACAAAGGCTTTCCTAACAAAGAAAAATCTACAAGCCCATATCTTATCTCAGGAGTAGCCACAATAGCAAAGAGCAAGTCTGTATCTTCTCTTTAAAACCTATCAGCTCTGTAGAAATGCTTGCCAATTAGAATTACCTAGATTAACTCCAAGACACAGAAATTAAAAGAACAATCATAAATCTCCTCAAAGAATCCAAAGAGTTTTTGGAAAAAACTCAAAGAAGTCACAAGAAACAGTTTAATGAAACCAAGAAAAAAACAGCTTAAGAATAAACATAACACCAGTGAAAACCAGAGTCACAAGCCCACCCTGCACTGATTGGGAACAGGTAAGACATCATCTCTGGACTGGGCAGATCAGGTCCCTAGCCCCTATGCCCCAGGGGTGCATCCTGTGCCCATCCCCCAAGCCGTTGGAGCCCCAGGGACTGGCCAGCTGCCCCTTTGCCTGCCTCCTCACCAAGAAAACAGCCCCCTGTGACACCAGTGAAAACCAGAGACATAAGCCCACCCTGAACCAATTGGAAACAGGAAACAGGTCCAAACCTGCACTGATTGGGAATAGCTGCTCCCTGAAACAGAGCCCACTGGTTCCCATTGGACTAATATCTGTTCCCTGAGACACAGAATCCACCAGCACAGATTGGACCAAGAGCCCAGATTAGACCAAGAGTTCCCATTAGACCAACAGAATCAAATGGACCAAAAGAGGCTTCATCAGGTGCAGACAGCACTTGCATGGAGTGGAGGAAGAGATGGGTAGACACCAGTGCAAAAATACAGCCAAAACCATAAAGACCAATATGACACAAACAGAACCTTGTAGTGCTGCATCAGCAAGACATGAACACCTCAAAGCAGAAGAAACAGAAGAAAGAGACCTTAAAAATGACTTTAAGAAGATGATAGAGACCTTTAAAGAGGGAATGAAAACTGCCATTAAAGAATTTGAAGAAAAACAAACAAAAAATTGGAAGAAATCAATAAATCCCTTAAAGAAAGCCAAGAAAAAGCAATTAAACAGGTGAACCAAAAAGTCCAATATTTGAAAACTGAAATAGAGGCAATAAAGAAGACACAAACTGAGGGAGTGCTTGAAATAGAAAATATGAGTAAAGGAACAGGAACTACAGATGCAAACATAACCAACAGAAAACAAGAGATGGAAGAGAGAATCTCTGGCATTGAAGATACTATAGACGAAATGGATTTACCAGTCAAAGAAAACATTAAAGCCAAAAAAGTCATAACAGAAAACATCCAGGAAATTTGGGACACTGTGGAAAGACCAAATAAGAATAATAGGGATAGAAGAAGGAGAAGAGTACCAACTCAAAGGCACCGAAAATATATTCAACAAAATTATAAAAGAAAACTTTCCCAACCTAAAGAAGGAAATGCCTATGAAGGTACAAGAAGCTTAAAGAATACCAAATAGATTGGATAAAAAAAAAAAGACCCCTTGCCACATAATAATCAAACCACTAAACATGCAGAATAAAGACAAATATTAAGAGCTGAAAGGAAAAAGGCCAAGTAACATATGAAGGCAGACCCATAAGAATAACACCTGACTTCTCAATGGAGATTCTGAAATCCAGAAGGTCCTGGACAGACATTATGCAGACACTAAGAGACCATAGATGTGAACCCCAGACTATAATATCAGCAAAACTCTCAATCACCATAGATGAAGTAAACAAAAATATTCCATGATAAAACCATATTTAAACAATATCTCTCCACAACTCCAGCCCTACAGAAAGAACTAGAAGGAAAAACCCAATCTAAGGAGGTTAGATACACCCATGAAAATACAGGCAATAGATAATCCCATTCCAACAAATACCAAAGAAAAACACACAACACTACCAACAAAAAATAACAGGAATTAAAAATCACTAGTCATTAATATCCATTAATATCAATGGTCTCAACTTGCCTATAAAACGACAAGGCTGACACAATGGATACAAAAACAGAATTCATCCTTCTGCTGCATACAAGAAACACAACTAAACTTTAAAGACAGATACTACCTCAGAGTAAAAGGCTTGGAAAAGACTTTCCAATCAAATGGACATAAGAAGCAAGTTAGTGTAGCTATCCTAATATCTAATAAAATATATTTCAAATATATCAATCAATCAATCAAAAAAAATCAATCAAAAGAGATCAGGAAGGACATTACATACTTATCACAGGGAAAATCCACCAAGATGAAATCTCAATTCTGATTATTTGTGCCCCAAATACAAGGCACCTACCTTGGTAAAAGAAACATTACTAAAGCTTAAATTGCACATCAAACTCCACACACTAGTAGTGGGAGATTTCAACACCCCACTCTCACCACTGGATAGATCTGCCAGACTGAAACTTAACAGAGAAATAAGGGACCTAACAAAAGCTATGACTCAAATGAACTTAATAGATATCTACAGAACATTCCACCCTAACACAAAAGAATATATTTTCTTGTCAGCACCCCATGGAACCTTCTCTAAAATTGACCATATGCTCAACCACAAAGCAAATCTCAACAGATCCAAAAGAATTGGAAAAACTTCCTGTGTTTTATCAGACCACCATGGTTTAAAGTTAGATTTCAACAACAACAAAATTTACAGAAAGCCTACAATCTCATGGAAACTGAACAGTGCCCAAATGAATCACCAAAGGGTCAAGGAAGAAATAAAGAAATTAAAGATTTCCTAGAATTCAATGAAAATGAAATACAACATACCCAAACTTATAGGACACTATGAAAGCAGTGCTAAGAGGAAAATTCATAGCACATAAAGAAGATGGAGAAATCTCACACTTGTGACTTAACAGCACACCCGTAAGCTCGAGAACAAAAAGAAGCAAACTCATCCAGGAGGAATCAACACCAGGAAATAATTAAATTGAGGGCTAAATTCAATGAAATAGAAACAAAGAGAACAATACAAAGAATAAGTAAAACAAGGAGTTGGTTCTTTGAAAAAAATCAACAAGATAAACAAGGCCTTAATCAAATCAACCAAAAGGCAGAGACAGAGAGCATCCAAATCAAAAATCAAAAATGAAAAGAAAGACATAACAGCATACAATGAGGAAATCCAGAGAATCATCAGGTCATACTTCAAAAACCTGTACTCTAAAATATTGAAAAATCTGAAAGAAATCAACAATTTTTCTGGATAGGTTCCACATACCAAAGTTAAATCAAAACAAGATAAACTATTTAAATAGGCCAATAACCACTAAGGAAGTAGAAACAGCCTTTAAAAGTCTCCCAACCAAAAAAGGTCGAGGACCAGATTGTTTCAGTGCAGAATTCTATCAGAATTTCAAAGAAGAGCTAATTCCAATACTCTTCAAATTGTTCCACACAATAGAAACAAAAGGAACATTACCAAACTCTTTATGAGACTACAGTTACCCTGCTCCCAACCATGCAAAGATGCAACAAAGAAAGAGAATTACAGACCAATCTCCCTCATGAACATTGACGCAATAAAACATTGGCAAATGAAGTCCAAGAACACATCAAAAAAAATATCCACCATGATCAAGTTGGCTTCATCCAAATTGAAAGGATGGTTCAACATATGAAAGCTTGTCAATGTGATACAACATATAAACAAACTGAAAGAAAAAAACACATGATCATCTCATTAGCTGCTGAAAAAGCCTTTGAAAAATACAACACTCTGTCATGATAAAGGTACCAGAGAGATCAGGAATACAAGGAACATACACAAACATAGTAAAGGTATTTTACAGCAAGCTGACAGCCAACATCAAAGTAAATGGAGAGAAACTCAAAGCAATTCCACTAAAATCAGGAACAAGACAAGGCTGTCCATTTTCCCCATATTTATTCAATATTGAACTTGAAGTTCTAGCTAGAGTAATAAGACAACAGAAGGAGATCAAAAGGATAGAAATTGGAAAGGAAGAATTCAAACTTTTACTATTTGCAGATGATATGATAGTATACATAAGTGAGCCCCAAAATCCTACCAGGGAACTCCTACAGCTGATAGACTCCTTCAGTAAGATGGCAGGATACAAGATTAACTAAAAAAAAAAAATCAGTAGCACTCCTATACACAAATGATAAATGGGTTGAGAAAGAAGTCAGAGAAGCATCATGCTTTACAATAGCCACAAATAATACAAAATACCTTGGGGTAACTCTAACTAAGCAAGTGAAGGACCCATATAACAAGAACTTTACGTCTCTGAAGAAAGAAATTGAAGAAGATATCAGATAATGGAAGAATTAACATAGTAAAAATGGCAATCTTACCAAAAGCAATCTACAGATTCAATGCAATATCCATCAAAATCCCAACACAATTCTTCACAGATCTTGAAATAACAATACTCAACTTCATATGGAAAAACAAAAAACCCAGGATAGCTAAAAGAATCCTGTACAATAAAGCAACATCTGGAGGCATCTGGATCCCTGACTTCGAGTTCTACTATAGAGCTTCAGTAATAAAAACAGCTTGGTACTGGCATAAAAACCAACATGTAAACCAATGTAAACTAATTGATGACCCTGACATTAATCCACACATGTATGAATACCTCATTTTTGACAAAGAAGCCAAAACTGTACCATGGAAAAAAGAAAGCATCTTTAACAAATGGTGCTGACATAGCTGGATGTCAACATGTAGAAGATTGAAAATAGATCCATATCTATCACCATGCACAAGTCCAAGTGGATCAAAGACCTCAACATAAATCCAGTTACTCTGAATCTGACAGAAGAGAAAGTAGGAAGTAGTCTTAAATGCATTGGCACCAGAGATTACTTCTTAAATATAACACCAGTAGCAGAGACACTGAGAGCAACAATTAATAAATGGGACCTCTTGAAACTATGAAGCTTTTGTAGGGCAAAGGACATGGTCAGTAAGACAAAACAACAGCCTACAGAATGGGAAAAATCTTCCCCAACCCCACATCTGACAGAGGACTGATCTCCCGAATATATAAAGAACTCAAGGAACTAGATATCAAAATGCCTAACAGTCCAATTTAAAAATGGGCCATAGAGCTAAACAGAGAATTCTCAACAGAAGAATCTCAAATAGCTGAAAGACATTTAAGGAATTGCTCAACATCCTTAGTCATCAGGGAAATGAAAATCAAAATGACTTTGAGATACCCTCTTATACCTGTCAGAATGGTTAAGATCAAACAGTGATGACAGCTTATGTTGGAGAGGATGTGGAACAAAGGGAACACTCCTCCACTGTTGGTGGGAATACAAACTTGTACAGCCACTTTGGAAATCAGTATGGTGTTTCTCAGAAAACTGGGAATCAATATTCTTAAAGACCCACTATACCACTCTTGCACATATATCCGAGGAATATTCAGTCATACCACGAGGACACATACATGCTCAAATCTGTTCATAGCAACATTATTTGTAATAGCCAGAACCTGGAAACAACCTAGATGCCCTTCAACTGAAGAATGGATAAATTGTGGTATATATACACAATGGAGTATTACTCAGCAGAGAAAAATAATGACATCATGAGGTTTGCAGGCAAATGGATGGAACTAGAAAATATCATCCTGAGTGAGGTAACCCAGACTCAGAAGGACAAACATGGTATGTACTCACTCATAAGTGTATGCTAAATATAAAGCAAAGGATAACCAGCCCTGCATCCCACAGCTCCAGGGAGGCTAGCTAGTAAGGAGGACCCTAGGAAAAATGCATGGATTGCTCAGTGATGGAGAAATGGATGAGATTTACATGAGCCAACTGGGGGTGAGTGGGTAATGAAGGGCAAGGGACAGGGGATGAGAGCTTAGGGGAGTGGGAGGTTCGAGCTAGAATGGGAATAGAGTGGAAGAGTAAGGAAAGAGATACCATGATAAATGAAGACACCATGTAAATAGGGAGGAGCAGATTATTAGGGAGGTTCCCAGGAGTCCACAAGGATGACTCCACCATAGATTACTGGCAATAGTCAAGAGGGTGTTTGAGCTGGCCTACTCTGGTGATCAGACAGCTCTATACCCTAACTGTCATCATAGAGCCCTCATCCAGTGACTGATGGAAACAGATTCAGAGATCCATGGCCAGGTCTCAGGCAGAGCTCCAGGAGTCTGGTTGATGAGTGAGAGGAGGGATTCTATGAGCAAGGGATACCAAGACCATGACTGGAAAGAGTGCAGAGACAACTAGCCAAACTGGTGGAAGTGCATGAACTGTGTACCAATGGCTGAGGAGCCCTCATGGTACTAGACTCCTCTCTCTGGAGAGGTGAGACAGTTGTTTAGATTTAACTGTATAGGGGGCCCCCTGGTTGTGGAATCAGGACCTGTCCCTAGTGCATGAGATGGCTTTTTGGAGCCTAGTGCCTATGATAAGACACTTTGCACAACCTTGATGTAGGGAGGAGGGGCTTGGACCTGCCTCAACTGAATGTACCAGGCTCTGCTAACTCCCCATGGTAGACCTTGCCTTGGAGGGCATGGGTGTAGGGGGTGTGTTGGGGGGAGGGTTGGGAGGTAGGATGAAGGAGGATTGGGGGAATCTGTGCTTGGTGTGTGGAATGAGTGGGAGAATCTCTTAATAAGATAAAAAAATAAAAAAAAAAACACTGCTTAAAAAAAGAAGAAACACCTGAGTGATGCCCAAGAAGACACAAACACAGGCTGATGAAAATGATGAAGACAATCCAGAACTTGAGAACGAAATTCAATGTGGAGTGAGAAACATCAAAAGAGATCTAGGGTGAAATGATGATGGAACTGAAAAACCCAATAACTATATCTGAAAACTCAAAGGAAAGCCTTACAAGGAGAAATGAATCAAATAGAATCCCGAATATCAGGTCTCAAAGATTAAGTAGAAAATTTAAACAAAACAAGCAAGGGACATGAAAATATTACAGTACATGATAGAGACACATAGGAAATGTAGAAAACCATGGAAAATAAAACCTTAGAGGCATATATATAGGCATAGGTGAGGGACAAGAATCCCAAGTCAGTGGCATAAGCCAGGTCTTCAAGAAGATCATAGAAGAAAACTCCCCCAAACTAAAGAAAGACATAACACACACAGATACAGGGAGCACAGAAAACACCAAGACCAGACAGGAAAATTTTCATGGCATATCGTAATCAATATACTAAGTACACATAACAAAGAAAGTAAATGGAAAGCTGCAAGAGAAAAAACACAAGTCACATATAAAGGAAGACGCATCAGAACAACAGTTGATTTCTCAATGGAAACTTTGAACCAGCAATGCATTCTAAGTTCTAAAAGACAATGATAGCCATCCTAAAACAATATACCCACCAATCTGCCATGATTGAAGGGAAAGAAAATTTTTCCATAACATAAGCAGCTTTTAAGAAGTATATCCAACAAACCAAACTTAAGAAAAATATAGGAAGCATTATTTCAAGTTGAAGAGAGGAATAAGCATAGAAGAGTGACCGTGGAAGGAAATAGGAAGTCATAATTATTAAAACACAGAATACCACTGATAAAAATCAAGGTAACAGTTAACCAGGAAGACATCACTGTCTTAAACATATATGCACTAAACTTACAGGTATCCAATTTCATTAAAAGTCTACTACTAGAATTAAAGACATTGATTAACATAAATCCATTAATAATGGGTGACTTCAATATCCCACTTTCTTTGATAGATATGTCACCTGGACAAACAATAAACAGAGAAACATCAGAATTAATGGATATCATATATCAAATGGACTTAACAGATGTCTACATAATATTCTACACACATTCTATTCAATAGCACATGGAAACTTTTCTAAAATAAACCACACCCTGGGACACAAAATAAATCTTTACAAATTCAAAAAGTTTGAAAACACGACTGTTACTTGGATTTGGGGAGGGGGTGAGAAGGCATGGCATCAATAACACAGACACTGGGAGTCTGCTGAAAGCAAATAATGAACTCTTTATTCAATAACAGGGAAGGCTTTATATACCCTCCTCCCAGTGCCCAGTCTGTGTAGACATCCCTCATTGGCTGGGCATGATCAGGATCTCTAACATCTGACAGCAACTCTGACAGCAACTGTTGCTAGGTCCTTAGGCAGATTCTATGTTGGCTCCTAAGGACTATGTTATGTGCATGCCTTGGCAACTGGTCTGAGCCAATTTCCTCAACCCTATGGGCCTGTCCTACTATATATCCACCTTTTTATTTTATTACCTGGGCACTCAGTGGGAGTCAGAGCAATTTTGACCCCACCTCAGGGGGGCTCAGCAACTATCTTAGGTTGGCTTGCCAAACAAGCTCTTACCTAACTTTGACTACTAGCCCTCAAAGAGCATCCATCCCTGAGGAGTCATCCTGGGTAAGGAGTGTCAACTTTCTGATTTCAGAAAGCCAGGCATGCATAATCTCCTGTGGAGGGCTATGATGTGGATGTGTGTAGAGTCTCCTTAGTGGCCGCCTGTTATTGTTGGATGTACTATAGGAGACACTTAAGAAGGAGAAAGATCAAAAACACCATTCCACCAATCAAGGCATAAATGAAATCCAGGAGAGATCAAACAGCCTCTTTATATCATGCCAAACTTTTTCAAAAAATAAAGAGTGAAAGGCCATAACCTGTGTTCTTGTCTGATTTAATTGGAAAATTTCGTGTGTTAGCTGTAATGGATAATATAGAAACTTAGCTGACTATGGGCCCTTAATATATTTAGCTAGCTCCCAGCCTGCTACACCAATGTTCCTTATCTCAAAAGGCATCATACAAAATGAGGAAAAGCAAGGCCCCACAAGTCTTCAACCTTTAGAGGGGCAATGAGAGCAAGAGAGGGAAGTATATACATTACCCATCCTGAGTGATTTCCTCCTTGGTGGAAGCAGGCTGATCTATGGCCAAACATACATCTCTTGCTGGGACCCATATTGGTGTAGTGGCACTCTGAGGAAAAACACAAGCATACCCTATACCACAGGTTAGCAGGGGGACTGGCAGCTGCCTTTGGAGGGAGATAGGATCTCTCTATCTCACCAGGGGAAGAGTGCTTGTAGGCAGGACTTAGCCCCTTGTCATTAAAATTGAGAAAGTTAATATGGAAAATGACCTCTGTTGAGGATCTCTCCTATCCTCTGGTGAGATAGTCCTTGTCAACAGCTCCTTAAGAGCGCTGTTGGTCCTCTAAACAATGGCTTGTCCCTGTGGATTGTAGGGGATGTCAGTGGTATGGGATATCTTCCAGGATCCTAGAAAGTCATTAAATTGTTGAGATGCATAAGTAGGGCCATTGTCAGTCTTAAGTGCCCAAGGTACCCCAATAACTACCATGGCTGACTTAAGGGACTGGATAACATTGTTGGCCTTCTCTCCAGAAAGGGTGAGGGCATAAACAAAGGAGGAATAGGTATCTATTATCACATGACATAATTAAGATTGCCAAAGGAAGAATGATGTGTGACATCCATCTGCCAGATGGTGTTAGGCAAAAAGCCTCAGTTATTAACCCCTGCATGTTGAAGCAGTCCTAAGGGGGCAAAAGGAACACAAGTGGCACATGCCCAAGACAAATGTTTACATTGGGAAACTGGTAATTCTGGAAGAAGTATATGTAAATTCTGCAGAGACAGATGAAATTGCTGGTAAAGAGCCCTGGCTTGCTCTAGGAGATCTACACTGGATGTTAATATGATGATGTCTGTGACCCCATTTCCTTGAGCCAATATTCTGGGTAATTTGGAATGAGATCTAATATGTGACAGGTACCAAGGCTCAGTCCTCTAATTTAGGACATCTTGCATGAGGAACATGGTGCTCACAATGGGGGTCAGTAAGTCTTTGACTTGAGAAAAGGCCAGCACACAAATTACCTGTACAGTGTATTGGCTATCAGAAAAAAATATTAACAGGCTTGATCTGGCACTCTACTAGAACTTTGAGGAGGGCCAATAGATCACCCAATTGAATTAGGGATAACATGTATAACATCTTTGGAGCCAGGACACTGGATAAGAACACCATATCTGTTTTTATTGGAATCTGAAAGAGCCAGAGTTGGCATGAGGGATGGGAGTGAAGGAGGGGACTGCATGGGGCTGTATCTGTATTGGAAGTGTGGGGAGTTCTGCTAAGATCTTATTTTTTGGCAAATGATTGTCAATTGTTCCTGTGAATGCTGCAACCATTTCCTGGAATGAGATAGAATATGCCCAGATGGACTGGGCATTCATTAAGGAAAAGGGGAAGACAAGCTTATCTGGCTCTCCTCCACATGTCCTCTGTGCCAGCATCCATGCCTTAAGGCTGAATTGGAAGGACTGATCAAACTTAGAGGTGACATTGTGCAGGTCAGAATGTGCTTTATGTATCCATAGAAGGGGCCCAAATTGCCATAACACTCCCAAGAATCCCCTGGGTGTCCAGACGACCATTGCTAATAAAGGTCTTTGGGGATCGTGGCACTGCAGGCTATAGGTGTCTAAAATCACCAAAACCTTTTGTAGCAACTCTTTAGCTTCTTGGGTAAGCCTAACATTAGTGTAAGGACAGGTGAGGCCCTCCAACAATGAAAATAGGTGTCTCATCTCTTGGTCAGGGATGGGTAAGAAAGGTTTAAGCCAATTAACTGCACTACACAGTTGTTGTAATTCTGATAGTGAGTACAATTCCTTCATTTCCAATTTAAAGGAAAGGGGAAGACCTGCTTAGTAATGGAAAATCCTAAAAAGGCAAAGGTGTTACCATTTGGACCTTATTTGGAGCCACTGTCAGATGTAACAATGCAAAGTATTCTAACACTCCCTTGGTAGTTTTTTGCAGAAAGGCTGCATCTGGGTGTGCCAAGAGGAGATCATCCATATAATGGATAAAAGAGCATCCCTGGGGACATTGACCAAAGCTTGAGAAACATATAACTGGCAAATAGTGGGGCTATTCTTCATTCATTGGGGCAAAACAGTCCATTGATATCTCTTAGCTGATTGTATATTAGGGTCCCATACAGTAAAGGCAAAATGATCTCGATCCTGTGACACCAGGGGAATTTGAAAAAAGCAATCCTTATATCTAAAACTAATATATAATAAGATGGAGGAATCATGCTAGGGTGGTAGGCCTGGCTGTGCAGACCCCATTTTTTTCCATTAGATCATTAACTACATGAAGATCCTGCAGGAGGCAGTAGTGTCCCAATTTCTTGGGGGATAGCAAATATGGGGGTATTATGTTTACTTGTGGATGGTTCAATGTGCCCCATCTTTAACTGTTCTGCAACTAATTCCTTTAGGATTGACAGTTTGGGTTCAATTATAGGCCACTGTTCCACCCATAATTCTTGATCTGAGAGCCATATCAATGGAATGGGGTTAAAAGGCTCAATGGTGGTGGATCTCATGGGGACAATGGCCACTAGAATTGGGGGTACAGATCTCATACAGGGTCACAGACCACAAGACCCACCTTTTCATGGACCTTGATGTCATCAAAAAGGCCCCTGTTATCTATAGTTAGGACCATACCTATATGTTCCAAAATATCTCTACCCCATAGGTTCCTAGGTACCTTGGAACTGATAGGGTGACTGGATCCCCTATTGCCATCAAGATCCTTCTAATGGACCAGAGAAGTGGTCACCTTCGAATCTTGTTGGCCTCCCACAACACTGATATGAGGGGCTGGGTTTAAACTTCCAATGAGGGAAGTGAAACACCTCAGTCTTGGTTAAAAAGGTAGCATCTGCACCCATGTTAGCTAAACCTTTGACAGCTTGTCCATCAAGATAGATGGTTAGCATTGGGGAATATAGAAAAATGGGTATTGTCCAATAGATTTTTGGATTACCAGAGCCTCCTCTTACTGGTGGAGTTGAGGAGAGCCCCACCTGGAGTTTAAAGGGGCTGGTGTTTCAGCAAGCTGTGACCTGCAATCCTTCACCTAATGAAATATTTTATTGCATCTGGGGCATTGGGTCCTAGTTTTTTTCCGGAGGGAAGTCACACTGCAAATGGCCTGGTTTGCCACATCCCCAGCAAGTTCTATCTACCTGGGGACCCTTGGGAGTGTCATTAGAATGGCGCCTGTCAGTGAGGAGAGCATCCAGGGAGGCAGTAAGACCGGCAATGGAACTGGTGCTGGGGTCAAGATCTCTGGTGGCCTGCACCCATTTGTGTATGTCCTCATTCCACATGACTGCAAATGCATTATGGGTTTGGACATTGAGTCCCTCCCAAGTCAGTTGTTTAACCAACATATCTCTAGTGGGGCTGGCATCTACTCTGCACTCTACTGCCTCATTGGCATGGGCCAGGAAGTCAGTGAAGAGTTCCCTGGGTTGTTGGATAAGATTGCAAAAGTACGACAAGGGTCCCGGGAGTACAGACTTTGAGAACATTGAGGGCCAGGTCTGAGACCTGTGGAAAATAGGCATTCAAGCCAGTCTGTGACTGGTGCACAGGATGGACATATTCCCCTTGCCCTGTGAGCATATCATAAGTCACCTTATCATAAATAAGATGTTTGTCTGGGCCTGGGATTCTGCCTGATCCTCATAGGCTGATTTCCAGCTAAGAAAGATGGCAGGTTCCAACACAGCTTTAAGCAAATGGTCCCAATCAAAATAAGTTTTTAACTGCATGGATCATTGAGCAAGGACTTGCTGAAAGCAGGGGCAATCTGGGCCTGATGCACTGGCTGCCTTCTTGATGAGGGAAAGATCAGCTATGGGGGTGGGAATCCAGGGCTGGTCTTCGGTGTTTGAGCCCATATTGACTGGGAAGGCTTTTATGGGCCTTTAGACTGACAGTGGTACAGGCTGTGAGGGTTGTAAGACATCTGGCACTCCAGAAGAGTAGCTACCTCCTGAGGCAGGCTGGTATTAGGGTAGATTGCCCCAAGAATACTGTGGCAGAGGGGTATCTGCCAGCAGTGGTGGTGGAGCAGAGGGGATAGCAGCACGTGACCTAATGACAGCTGCCTTCTCTTTGACAGATTTAGCAGGTTCCAAACTGAGAGCTACATTCTCCTTGACAGATTTGGAGGGTGGTGACCACATTGAAAGCTATGTTCACCTTGCCAGACTTTGGGGGGCCCAAACTGACAGTTACGTTCTCCTTGACAGATTTAGTGGAGCATAAATTGACAGATTTCTCAGGGCCCAAACTGTCTGTCTCCTCCTCATCAGATATTATGAAGGTATCTGGCAGGGAACTGGCAAGGGTGATGAAAAGATTACTCATCTTTTCAACGGTATAAAAATTTGTATTGGACGCTTATGTCCTGTGCTTAGTGGGAGACTTTCGTGTTAGTACAAGACCATATGCCCACACTGTGTCTCTAGATGAAGGCTGGTGATCAGGAGCTGAGCCTTGATTCCACCTCCTGGGGGGTCAATCCTTATGTGGAGGTGCAGGGCAAACCAAAGTAGAAAAAAATTTGCCTTCTGGATGGAGTGGGAAGACAAACATGACAGACAACACAAAAGAAAGAAAGAAGTGGAGGTCCCAATGCTTACTTGCCAAAGGGACTGAAAGAACACAACACTGAGGAGCCTTCTCACCAAAACACAGTCTTGGGAGCACTATCAAGCACCACAAGTGAAGAAAGGGAGACTATCAGAACCTGTGCTTGGAGAAACAAATTAACAGAAGCCCCACATTCAAGTGCCAGATGTAGCTGGGATTCTAATGGCTCCCTCGGGGGAGTGGGTGAGAAGGTGCAGCATCAATGATACAGACACTGGTCATCTGTTGAAGGCAAATAATGAACATTTTATTCAATAACATGAAAGGCCTTATATATCTTCCTCCCAGCACCTAGTCTGTGTGGTCATCCTTCATTGGCTGGGCATAATCAGGAACTCTGACCTCAATCAGGAACTCTGACAGTGACTGTTGTTAGGTCCTTAGGCAGACTCAGCATGATCACGAAGAAACTCTGACAGTGACCAGGATCTCTGACAGCTCCTATTGCTAGGCCCTCAGGCAGACTCCAGGTTGGCTCCTAAGGAGTATGCTATGTGCATGCCTTGGTAACTGGTCTGAGCCAATTTCCTCGATTCTATGGGCCTGTCCTACTACACACTACTTGTATCCTATCTGACCACAGTACAATAAAACTTTAATAAAATGTAGAATTCACAGCAAAAAATCCTCTAAGTAAATATGCAAACTAATAGAGATTAAACCACCCATTACTAAATGATGAATGGGTGAAAGAAGAAATTAAGAAAAATAAAACCTCCTTGGGATTAAATGAAAATATAACAAAATCTCAGAGACACACTGAAAGCAGTGCTAAGAAGGAAATTTGTAGTTCTAAGTGCCTACATTAAAAGATCAGGAAGATAAATAATTACAACTCAAAAAGTTGGAAAACAAGAGTAACCCAAATCAATGGCAATAAATAATAAAAATTAGAGCAGAAATCAATGAAATAGAAAAGAAGAAAGCATTATAAAGAATCAACAAATCTAAAAGCTATTTGAGAAGATAAACAAAAGTGACAGATCCTTGGCCCAACTAACAAAAAGAAAATAAGAGAGAATTAAATAATAAATTAACAGATTTATATATATAACACATATATAACAAATATAACACATTTGTTATGTCTGTTGACTTGTTGTTTAATTTTTGGTGATATGACTGAATCTAGAAAATCATCCATTTCTTTTAAGTTTTCCAGCTTCATGGAGTATGGTTTTTATAGTATACCTTATAATATAATGGATTTCTTTGGAGTCTGTTGTAATGTTTTCCCTGATCAATTCTAACTCTGTTAATTTATTATTAAAAAAATAAGAGAGAATTATTCCAGACATTCAAAGAAGATGTATAGCCAGTCCATCTTACACTATAAGGTGTTAGGGACAAGGATAGAATCTCTAGTTAGTGGAAAAATACAGACCCCCAATAAGACAGGGAACTAGATCATCTTACAGTCAGGTTGCCTAGCAACAGGACATTGAGTCAGAGCCCTTGACCCTTTCACCCTGTAAAACACCTATACAAACATCCTGTTAGCTTGCCCCACCTTATGCAGATGATAGCTTCTTGCCCCCCCCCACCCTGCAGGAACTATATAAACCCTTCTGGAGAAAAATAAAGTTGCACCATGATCAGAATCTAGACTTGGTGTATTTCCTTTGTATCTCCTGTTACTACATTGCTTCCTTAGGGTGGTTGAGTACCCGTTGTAGCCCTGCAGGCGGGGCAATAAGGAAGGAAAGAAGGAAGAAAGGGAGGAAGGGAGGGAGGGAGGGAGGGAGGGAGGGAGGGAGAGAGAGAAAGGGCTGTTGAATAATCCATTTGTGTACTGAGAAGATTTGTTGCAGTGATTGGTTTAATAAACAAACTGACTGGCCAATACCTGAACAGGATATAGTTAAGCAGGAAAGTCAAACTGAGAAAGATGGGAAGGAGAAAGGTGGAGTCAGGAGTTGCCAGCCAGATGCAGAGGGAGCAGGAGATGAGCATGCCATGCTAATAAAGGTAGTATTACATGGCAAAGCATAAATAGAAATATGGGTTAATTTAAATGTAAGAGATAGCTAAGAACAAGCCTGAGCTCTTGGCCAAAAATTGATGAGTAATATTAAGCCTTCAAGTCAATTATTTGGGAAGCAGCTACCAGGTATTTGGAAACAGGTAAGCAGGAGAAAAATGTCTGATTGCAAGGGAGAAAGATACAAAAGGAACACTCTCAACTCATCCTATGAAAGCAGTGTTACTCTAATATCTAAACCAGGTAAACATACAATAAAGAAAGAAAGAAAACCACAGGCCAATATCTCAAATGAACATACTCAAAAATACTCAAATAAATACTTGCAAATGGAATACAGACATATATCAAAAAGATTATACAGGCTTTATTCCTGAAATGCATGGATAGTGCAGTGTACTTAAGTCAATATATATAATAAAACACACAAATGGACTTAAAGACAAAAAATCTCATGGTCATCTAAATAGACGCAAAAAAAAGTTTGACAAAATCTAACATGCCTTCATGATAAAAGTCTGAAAGAATGTAGGGCTAAAAGAAACCTACCTCAAATAATAAGAGCTATATATGAAAATCACACAACCAGCATGATACTAAATGGAGAAAAGCTCAAGGCAGTCCAACTGAAGTCAGGAATGAGACATGGATGTCCACTGTCCTTTCAAAATTGTGCTCAAAATACTAGAACCAGCAATAAGACAAGAGAAGAAAATTAAAGGAATATACATAGACAAAGAAGTCACCAAACTACCCCTATATGCAGATGATGTGATCCTATATATAAGAGATCCCAAAAATTCTACCAGAAAACTTAAATCATAAAAAAATTCAGCAATTTGACAGGATACAGTATCAACTTTCACAAACCATATCTTTTCTATAAACCAACAACAAAGATACTGAGATCATGGACATACTCCCTCCCACTCATTATACTCTCAAAGTAAACAAGATACCTAGGAACCAAGGAAGTGAAGGATGTCTATAATGAAAAATTTAAACCTCTGAAGATGGAGTTAGAGAAAGGCATTTGAAAATAGAATGGTGTTCCATGCTCATGTGCTGAATAACTTCATGAAATTGAACTATTTACAAGCAGCATTTACAAATCCAATAAATTCCCAACAAAAATCACCATCTCATTACTCACAGAAATAGAAAAAAATTTCCAAAATTCAGATGGAACCACAAACGTTTCTGGATAGCCAATATGATCTCCAGGGGGGAAAACAGATGTTGGAGAGATTATGATTCCAGATCTTAAGATATATTCCAAAGCCACAGTAGTAAAAACAATATAGTTTTGGCACAAAAATAAATATTTGACCAACACAACAAAATCAAAGACACAAAAATGAGCAGACATAACTTTTGTCACATAATATTTGGCAAAGACATAAAAATGTACGCTGGACAAAAGAGAATATCTTCAACAAATGGTGTTGAGATATCTGGATATCCACATGCAGAAGAATGAAATTAGACAGGTATCTACTATTTTGCACAAAATCAACTCCAAAAGAATCAAAGACATAAGATAAAACTTGAAATACTGAAACTACTAGAAGATAACATAGCAAAGCATACATGATATAGCTGTAAGAAATGATTTCCCAAATAAGATTCCATTTGTCCAAGAATTAAGGCCAATGATGACCAGTGGGACTTTATGAAAATAAAAAGTTTTATGTAGCAGGAATCTTAACAGTTCTTAATAAAATCAAAACTGAGGCCAGTTATTGGGGTGAATACTGGATGATCAGAGAGACAGAACAAGCCACAGTTAACCTCATCTGGCCAACTTCTCAGCTGATCCTGTTTCCTCAGACTGGAAGCCTCTGTATCCTCATATCCGAATGGCTCTCAGCTGAACTGTGCTGCTCAAAGCCTAAAAGCTTAACCAGGCCAAATGCTTCTAGTTTCTAATCCTCACACCTTATATACCTTTCTGCTTTCTACCACCACTCCCTGGGATTAAAGGCTCGCTTTCTGGGATTAAAGACTTGAGTCACCATGCTTGGTATCCTTGAACACATGGATTTCTGCCTCTGGAATGCTAGGATTAAAGATGTGTGCTATCAATGCCTATCCTCTATGTTTAATATTGTGACTGTTATGTCTCTGACCCCAGATAAGTTTATTAAGGTGCACAATATTTCAGGGAATACAATATCACCACAGTTTTATTTATTTATTTTTAAATTTTTATTATTAAGTAATTTTCTATTCATTTTACATACCAACCACAGATTCCTTTCTCCTGCCTTTCCCCACCCCCATAGCCTTCCGGACCAACCTACCCCCTATTCTCACCTCCTCAAAGGCAAGGTCTCACATAGGGAGTCAGCAGAGCCTGGTACATTCAGATGAGGCAGGTCCAAGCCTCTCCCCACTGCACCAAGGCTGTACAAGATGTCCCACCACAGGCACTGGGCTCCAAAAAGCCTGCTCAGGCACCAGGGATGGATATAGCTAGAAGTTTCTACCTGGGCCCTGCAGTCCTATAGCCTGCTTATAAAATAATCTCACAGAGGCTTAATATTATTTATAAATGCTTGGCCATTGGTTTAGGCTAACTACTGACTAGCTCTTACACTTAAACTCAGCCCATTTCTGTTAATCTATATGTTGCCACATGTTCTATGAATTTACCTGTGTGCCATTACATGCTGCTCCCTAAATGGCAGACTGGCATCTACTGACTGTGCTCTTCCTCTTCCCAGAATTCTCCTTGTCTGCTTATCCCACCTATATTTCCTGCCTGGCTACTGGCCAATCAGCATTTTATTTATCAACCAATCAGCAACACATACACAGCATACAGAGTGATATCACCCATCAGATGGATCCCTATCCCACTGCCTGGGGGAACCATAACCAGCTTAAGCTAAACAACTGTCCTGCCTATCCAGAGGGCCTAATTCAGTCCCATGGGGTCTCCACAGTTATTGGTCCATAGTTTATGAGTTTACAGTAGTTTGGCTAGCCATCTCTGTAAGTTTTTCCATGATGATATTGATGTCCCTTGCTCATAGAATCCCTCCTCTCTCTCATCGATTGGACTCCTGGAACTCTTCCTGGTGCCTGGCTGTGGCTCTCTGCATCTGCTTTTTTCAGTTACTGGATGAAGGCTCCCCAGTTGGCTCATGTAGATCTCATCCATTTCTCCTTCACTGGGCAATCTCTGCATCCCTTTTAGGGTCCTCCTTATTAGCTAGCTTCTCTGCAGCTGTGGGTTGTAATCTGGTTATCCTCTGATTTACATCTAGTATCCACTTATGAGTGATTACATACCACGTTTGTCCTTCTGAGCCTGGGTTACCTCACTCAGGATGATATTTTCTAGTTCCATCCATTTGACTGCAAAATTCATGATGTCATTGTTTTTTATTGCTGTGGAGTAGTCCATTGTGTATATTTGTTACATTGTCTTTATATATTTTTTGGTTGAGGGGCATCTAGGTTGTATCCAGGTTCTGGCTATTATGAATAATGGTGCTATGAACAGAGTTGAGCATGTGTGCTTGTGGTATGATTGAGCATTCCTTAGGTATATGCCCAAGAGTGGTATAGGTGAGTCTTGAGGTCGACTGATTCCCAATTTTCTGAGAAACCACCATACTGTTTTCCAAAGTGGCTGTGCCAGTTTGCACTTCCACCAAAAGTGAAGGAGTCTTCCCCTTGCTCTGCATCCTCTCCAACATAAGTTGTTATCAGTGTTTTTGATTTTAGCCATCCTGACAGGTGTAAGATGGTATCTCAGAGTTGTTTTGATTTTCATTTTCCTGATGACTAACAATGTTGAGCAATTCCTTAAATGTCTTTCAGCCATTTGAGATTCTTCTGCTGAGAATTCTTTGTTTAGCTCTGTAGCCCATTTTTTAATTGGATTATTAGTATTTTGATGTCTAGTTTCTTGAATTCTTTATATATTTTGGAGATCAGTCCTCTGTCAGATATGGGGTTGGTAAAGATCTTTACCCATTCTGTAGGCAGCTGTTTTGTCTTATATATTGTGTCTTTTGCACTACAAAAACTTCTCAGTTTCAAGAGGTTCTATTTATTAATTGTTGCTCTCAGTGTCTGAGCTACTGGTATTATATTTAGAAAATGGTCCCTGTGCCAATGTATTCAAGAAAATTTCCTATTTTCTCGTCTATCAAGTTCAGTGTAACTGGATTTATGTTGAGGTCTTTAATCCACTTTGACTTGAGTTTTGTGCATAGTGACAGATATGGATCTATTTGCAGTCTTCTACATGTTGACATTCAGCTATGTCAGCACCATTTCTTGAAGATGCCTTCTTTTTTTCTATTGTACAATTTTGGCTTTTTTTTTTTAAATCAAAAATCAGTTGTTCATAGGTGTGTAGATTAATGTCAGGGTCTTCAATTTGATTCTGTTGGTCTACATGTCAGGTTTTATGCCAGTATTAAGCTGCTTTTATTACTATATGCCTATAGTAGAGCTTGAGGTCAGGGATCCTGACGCCTTCAGAGGTTTCTTTATTGTACAGGAATCTTTTAGCTATCCTAGGTTTTTTGTTTTTCCATATGAAGTTGAGTATTGTTCTTTCCAAGTCTGTGAAGAATTGTGTTGGGATTTTGATGGATATTGCATTTAATCTGTAGATTGCTTTTGGAAAGATTGCCATTTTTACTATGTTAATCCTACCTATCCTTGAGCATTGGAAGATCTTTCCATTTTCTGATATCTTATTCAATTTCTTTCTTCAGAGACTTAAACTTCTTATCATAAAGGTCTTTTTCTTGCTTGGTTAAAGTTACCCCAAGGTATTTTATATTATTTGTGGCTATTGTAAAGCATGATGTTTCTCTGATTTCTTTCTTAGCCCTTTTATCAATTGTATATAGGAGGGCTATTGCTTTATGAGTTAATCTTGTATCCTGCCACCTTATTGAAGGAGTTTATCAGCTGTTCCCTGGTAGAATTTTTGGGTTCACCTATGTATACTATTATACAGTATGCAAATATTGAAAGTTTGAATTCTTCCTTTCAAGTTTGCATCCCCTTGATCTTCTTTTGTTGTCTTATTACTCTAGCTAGAACTTCAAGTACAATATTGGATAAATATAGGGCGAGTGGACAGCCTTGTCTTGTTCCTGATTTTAGTGGAATTGCTTTGAGTTTCTCTCCATTTCCTTTGATGTTGGTTGTCAACTTGCTGTAAATTGTCTTTATTCTATTTAGGTATATTCCTTATATTCCTGTTCTCTCTAGGACCTTTGTCATGAAATGGTGTTGGATTTTTTCAAAGGCTTTTTCAGCATCTAATGAAATGATCATGTGGTTTTTTTTCTGTCAAGTTGTTTATATGGTATATTATATTGACAGATTTTTGTATGTTGAACCATCCTTGCATCTCTAGGATGAAACCTACTTGGTCATGGTAGATAGTTTTTTGATGTGTTCTTGGACTTTGTTTGCCAACATTTTATTGAGTATTTTTGCATCAATATTCATGAGGGAGTTTGGTCAGTAATTCTTTTTCTTAGGTGAAGTTTTGTGTGGTTTGGGTATTGGGGTAATTGCAGCCTCATAAAAGAGTTTGTTAATGTTCCTTCTGTTTCTATTGTGTGGAACAATTTAACGAGTATTGGTATTAGTTCTTCTTTGAAAATCTGGTAGAATTCTGTTGAAACTACCTGGTCTGGGGCTTTTTTGGAGTGTTAGACTTTTAATGACTGTTTCTATTTGCTTAGGGGTTATAGGTTTATTTAAATAGTTTATCTGGTTTTTATTTAACTTTGGTATCGTACCTATCCAGAAAATTTTCCATTTCTTTCGGATTTTACAATTATGTAGAGTACAGGTTTTTGAAGCATAATCTGATGATTCTCTGGATTTTCTCATTGTCTGTTCATTTCTGATTTTGGTTAATTTGGATAAGGGTATGTCTATCTTGTTGATTTTCTCCAAGAACCAACTCTTTATTTCATTGATTCTTTGTATTATCTTTGTTTCTATTTTATTGATTTCAGCCCTCAATTTGATTATTTCCTGGGGTCTGTTCCTCCTGGGTGACTTTGGCTCTTTTTGTTCTAGAGCTTTCAGTGTGCTGTTAAATCACTAGTGTGAGATTTCTCCATCTTCTTTATGTGGACATTTAGTGCTATGAATTTTCCTCTTAGCACTGCTTTCATAGTGTCTCATAAGTTTGGGTATGTTGTACATTCATTTTTTTGAATTCTAGGAAATCTTTAATTTCTTCCTTGACCCATGGTTTATTTAGTTTGGCATTATTCACTTTCTATGTGATTGTAGGCTCTCTGTAATTTTTGTTGTTGTTGAAATCTAACTTTAAGCCATGGTGGTCCAATAAAATAAAAGAGGTTTTTCCAATTTTTTGTATCTGTTGAGATTTGCTTTGTGACTGAGCATGTGGTCAATTTTAGAGAAGGTTCCATGGAGTGCTGAGAAGAAGAGATATTTTTTATTGTTAGGGTGGAATGCTCTGTAGATATCTATTAAGTGCATTTGAATTATAATGTTTATTAGTTCCTTTATTTTTCTGTTAAGTTTCTGTCTGGCAGTCCTGTCCAGTGGAGGGAGTGGGGTGTTGAAGTCTCCCATTACTATTGTGTAGAGTTTGGTATGTGATTTAAGGTTTAGTAATGTTTCTTTTACAAATGTGGGTGCCCTTGTATTTGGGGCATAAATGTTCAGAATTGAGACTTCATCTTGGTGGATTTTCTCTGGGATAAATATGTAATGTCCTTCCTGATCTCTTTCAATTGATTTTAGTTTGGAGTCTATTTTGTTAGATATTAGGATAGCTACACTAGCTTGTTTCTTAAGTCCATTTTATTGGAAAGTCTTTTCCAAGCCTTTTACTCTGAGGTAGTGTCTGTCTTTGAAGTTGAGGTATGTTTCTTGTATGCAGTAGAAGGATGGATCATGTTTTCATATCCATTCTGTCAGCCTGTGTCTTTTTGTAAGTGAATTGAGACCATTGATACTAATGGATATTAATGACCAGTGATTTTTAATTCCTGTTATTTTTTGTTGGTAGTGTTGTGTGTTTTCCTTCTTTGGTATTTGTTGGTATAGGATTATCTATTCTCTGTGTTTTCATTGATGTATCTAACTTCCTTAGGTTGGATTTTTCCTTCCAGTGCTTTCTGTAGGGCTGGATTTGTGGATAAGTACTGTTTAAATCTGATTTTGTCACAGAATATTTTGTTTACTCTCTCTATGCTGACTGAGAGTTTTGCTTAGTATAATAGTGTGGGTTGGCATCCATGGTCTCTTAGTGTCTGGATAATGTCTGTCCAGGACCTTCTGACTTTCAGAGTCTCCATTGAGAAGTCAAGTGTTATTTTGATGGGGCTACCTTTATTTTTCACTTGCCCTTTTTTCCTTTTCAGCTCTTAATAGTTTTTATTTATTTTGTATGTTTATTGGTTTGATTATTATGTGGCAAGTGGATTTTTTTTGGATCCAGTCTATTTTGTGTTCTGTAAGCTTCTTGTATCTTCATAAACATTTCCTTCTTTAGGTTGGAAAAGTTTTCTTCTCTGATTTTGTTGAATATATTTTCTGTGCCTTTGAGTTGGTACTCTTGTCCTTCTTCTATCCCTATAATTCTTATTTGGTCTTTTTATGCTGTCCTAAATTTTCTGGACATTTTTTGTTACGACTGTTTTGGCTTTAGTCTTTTCTTTGACTGGTTAATCTATTTCCTCTATTGTATCTTTAATGCCAGAGATTCTCTCTTCCATCTCTTGCATTCTCTTGGTTATGCTTGCATCTGCATTTCCTGCTTGTTTACTCAGTTTTTTCATTTTCAGAATTCCCTCAGTTTGTGTGTTCTTTATTGTCTCTATTTCAGTTTTCAAATGTGCATCTGTTTCCTTTACCCCTTTCATTGCTTTTTCTTGGCTTTCTTTAAGGTATTTATTTATTTATTCCAATTTTTATTTGTTTTTTATTGATTTCTTCAAGCAAATTTTTCATTTCCTCTTTAAAGGCCTCTATCATCTTCTTAAAGTCATTTTTAAGGTCATTTTCTTCTGCTTCTTCTGCGTTGGGATGTTCAGATCTTACTGATGTAGAACTATTTTCTGTTGGTGCCATATTGGTCTTTATGTTGTTGACAGTATTTTTGCACTGGCATCTACCTGTCTCTTTCTCCACTTGGTGCAAGTGGTGTCTGTGTCTGAGGGAGCCTCTTTTGATCTGATCGACACTGTTGGTCCAATGGGAGCTCTTGGTCTAATTGGGACTCTTGGTCCAATTGGTGCTGAGGGACTCTGTTTCAGGCTTCATCTCTTAGTCCATTGGTGCTGGTAGGCTCTGTCTCTTGGTCTAGCTGCAGTCTCAGAGGGTTGCAGGTTTAGGAGGTGTGGGGCTTATAGTTTGCTGGTCTGGTGGATGATTGTGGTAGTCTGACCTGTCTGCAGGATACCTGCTTGCTGTCCTGAAACTGGAACTGCAGTGGGTGGTGGTGGGGAGCACAGGCTTGTGCCTGTGGGCTCTAAGCCCAGAGATGGGGTGTTCAGCTATGAGAACAAAAACTTACCTCTTAGTCCAACCAGTGCTGGTGGGCTCTGTCTTAGGGAGCAGCCACAGTCTTAGAGGGTAGATGGTTTTGAGGGAGGTGGGCTTGGGGGTTACAAGTACCGGTGGTGGATGGTAGTATTTTGACCTGTCTGCAGGAGACCTGTTTGCTGGCCGGAAAGTGGGACTGCAATGACTGGTGGTGTCAGGGCTCAGGTTTGTGCCCCTGGGCTCAAAGCCTAGAGGCTGGGATGTTTGGCTATGAGAATAAAACATACCTATTAGTCCAATTGGTGCTGGCACACTCTCAAACCCAAAAAGTTTTTATATAACAACAACAACAATCAATGGAGTGTGGAAGAAGCCCACAGAAATGCAGAGAATCTTTGCCAGCTATAAAACTGAGAAAGGTTTAATATGCATAATATTCAAAAATTTTAAAAAAAGTACACCAAAAGACAAAAAGTCAAAACAAACAAACAAAAAACCCCAGTGATCCATTGAAGAAATGGGCCTGGGACCTGAGTAAGGTTTTAATGAAATAAAAAAAAAGAATGGTGTTGGAGAGGTGGATCAGCAATTCATATCATTGGCTGTTCTTCCAGATGATCCGGGTTCAATTCCTGGCACCCACATGGCAGCTCTGTCTGTAACTCCAGTTCCAGGGGATCTGACATACTCACATAGATTATACATGCAGGTAAAACACCAATACACATAAGATAAAAATAAAATAAAAAATTTAAATGAGTGGCTAAGAAGTATCTCAAAAAATGTTCATCATCTCTAGTGATTAGAGGAATACATATCAAAACAATATTGAGATTCCATTTTATTCAGCCAGAATGGCAAAGATCAATAGAATAACCAACAACAAATGCTAGAAAAGGGATGCCAGGAAATAGAAAGCCACATTCATTGTTGATGGGATTGCAAACTGCTACAACCACTATGGAAATCAGTAGGGATAATTCTCAAAAGTCCACTCCTTTAAAAAATCACATGTCCCCTCTTTTATTTTTTTAATTTTATTTATTTTTTTCACATGTCCCCTCTTAATGGAGGCTTCTAGCTCATAATCTTCAGATGTAAGTATTTAGCTGTTAGTACAGAAACTACAGAAACCAGGAAAGTAAGAGGGGACCATTGCCAGGATGGGGGAGGGAGAGCAATAGAGAGGGGAACAGCAAGGTAAAAGTAATCTAATAATGGAAATGGAAAATTGAGAGTGCTCCATGGTAACAGGGAGGGAGGATAGTACAGAAGAAGCTTGGAAGAGGATAAAGAGGGATATCAAAATAAGATGGTGGGGCCTCTTTGAGGTGAGTTAACATAGACGAAGACAGGAAGATAGTAGGATATAATTGATCAAGAGGAGAAGTGGGGAAGGCAGGCTCCTCAGGAAACAGGAGGGACGCAATCAGAAGAAGGAGGCAGATAGGCAAAATCATAACATGGATGGCTAAAAAACACAAGAAATCACACTATTCACTATTTACCTCAAAACTATAACTAAAACTGTGTGTAACTCAGTGTACAAATAAACACACATAGCTTTAGTGAACTTTTCTAATGTTGGCTGATGGCAGTCCCTCCAGGACCCAAAGCCCACCTAACCAAATTCCTATACCTGAAATGAGAAACTCTCTTTTAAGATGTTGGCCAGAGCTATCTAAAAGTCTCCCAAACATACAACCTATTATAGTTGCCCTTGATCGCCCTGCAGAGGTGGAAGGTATGTGCCTATTGCAGACCATACCATGTACTTCACAAATGGTGTGACCAGAGACTTCTGAGCTGGAACTGACCTGTAAGCCCCTTCCATGAGCACTAGCTTTTGGCATACCAGGAGGAACTGCCTTAGTTAGAATTTCTATTGATGTGACAAAACACCACAATCAAAAGGCAAATCAGTTTATTTGGCTTATATTTCCATATTAATGTTCATTATTGAAGGAAGTCCAGACAGAAACTCAAACAGGACAGGATCCTGGAGGAAGGACCTGATGCAGAAGCCATGGAGAGGTGCTGCTTACTGGCTTGCTCATCCTGATTTTTTATAGAACCCAGGACCACCATCCCAGGGATGGAACCACCAATGATGGGCTAGGCCTTCCTCCATTGGTCACTAGTTGGGAAAATGCTTTACAGCTGTATCTCATGGAGGCATTTCTGAAACTGTGGTTCTTTTCTCTATGATGACTCTTGCTTATGTCAAGTTGACACACAAACCATCCAGTACAGCCACCATGGAAACTTCCAAAGGAAAAAAGACAACCAACAGTCTTACTTAGCTATGATGTCTATGAGCCACATAAACAAACAGCATGACACTATAACTCTAAGGGTGCAGTAGTGGTACACATAACCATGGTGGCAACCAACTATTCTCTAATTGGACTTAAGACCTACTCAACCAGGGGATACCAAGTCTGGTACTGGAAACCTAGCTAACTACCCAGAGCTAGTAAGTCATGGATATTGAGAAGAACCTACAACCACTAATGTACTAAATCAGCATAATACCTAACAGCAATCCACAAACATTTGCCCTTATACCACAGAGAAGTGTAGTCTTTATCTCTCATTAGAGAAACTTTTCTTTGCAACAGATGAAGACCACCACAAAAAACCACAATCAACAAAAATTCAGTGTCGAACTAATTCCCAATGGATGTATCTACAAAACCCTCCCATACCTGTAGCACAAATTCTAATTGGTCTTCATAATAAAAGCCCAGAGCCAGATACCAGGGTAAATGCTGAAAAATAAAAGAAATAAAGGAGCAACCACAGTTACCTCTTACCTCCATGACTCCTCAGACTGAAATGGGGGCGAGCTCCTGTCTCTGCCTGCATTATATTCCTCTCTCTGCCCAGCCATATCACTTCCTACCATTCTCCATTTTTCAGATTTCTTTTTAATTACAAATATGGGAGAATTCCAAGGACTGTTCAATTCCTCAGTATGGTGAGAATTTAGCTGCATAGAGAAACCCTGTCTCAAAAAACAAACAAAGACAATGTAGATGACCTTTGGCATCAGTTGTTCTAAGGCCTGTAATTTTTCTGATGCCAAAGGCCATTGTTCCACCCAGACAAATTTGTCAGTCAACCATTTTAAATGTAGGGATTTTGGTACCTTTAAAAGATAAGTAGCTGTTGCGCCCTGTTTTTGTACACCATGTATGGTTGGTGACTGTTTTTTTTGTTTGTTTGTTTGTTTTTTGTTTTTTTGAGACAGGGTTTCTCTGTGTAGTTTTGGTGCCTGTCCTAGATATCGCTCTGTAGACCAAGTTGACCTCAAACTCACAGAGATCAACCTGGCTCTGCCTCTCAAGTGCTGGAATTAAAGGTGTGTGCCACCACCGCCTGGTGGTGACTGCTCCATATAATACCTTTTAATATTTTTCCTAGAAGCATTCATTAATTTATGCTTTGTTTCTGAGATTTGAGGAATGTTAATCTGGGTATTCCATTGCTGTAAAAAATCATATCCCCATAAATTCATTGCTATATTAGCTACATATGGCTTTAATTTACCTCTCTGTCCTTTTGGCCCTATATATTCAACCCATCTCATACTTTGTTTTACCTGAGATAAAGTTCCAATCTATAGAAGCTGAACATTTGGCCAATTTGGATGCCAAGATTCTGGTGCAATTTTTGTTACATCTGCCCCTGTGTCTACAGGGCCTTTGATTATAATATCATTTATTTGTACCTTTAGCTTTGGTCTTTGATCATTTATAGAAGTCTGCCAAAATATTTGCTTTATGGTTTCTCCTGAAATTTTGTTTTATCTTCTAAAGTTGTTCTATCATTCAGAGCAGAATGATTTGTTACAATAGGCATTAGGTCATTTAATTACTCTGGGGAGGAGGTTCCCTCATGATGATAGGGAATGACTGAACCACTTTGATATGGGGGCCTGGGAGAGGCCTCCCAAGGTGTTTTCCAATAACAAAGGGTTATGCTTTTTGTCCCTTGTTGATGTGCATTCACTGGTTCAATGCTGGCAGTTAATGAACCTTCTGCATGCTCCAGAAGGCAAGGGCCTTCTGTTTGGATTATTCCTAGAAAAAATATTGTTTCCAGGAATGCCCTGTCTACAATCCATTTTTAGATGGCCTTTTTTGCCACAATTAAAACACCTGAAATTTTGATTTTTTTCAAGCCTTTGGAAGTCATCTCTCCTATCTAAGCATTATCATGATTATGATATTCAATATTGACTGTATTGGAGGTCCATTTCTCCAAAGGTACTGATCTTACCTTCAGTGGCCTAATTGCCATTTTGCATTGAGAATTAGTGTCTAGATTCTGAATTATGTATCATTATATTTACAGCTGAAGAAAACCTTTGTAAAAAAAAATCAGGGAAGGTTTCTTTTGGACCCTGTATAACTTTAGTATATGACTCAGTTCTTTTTCTAACTTCTTCAACTCTGTTCCAAGCATTCAAAGCTACTACACAGCATAAAGCCAGGGTATATTCATCATATATAGATTGTCTTTGTTTGTTTTTTGAGACAGGGTTTCTCTGTGTAGCTTTGTGCCTTTCCTGGAACTCGCTTTGAAGACTAGGCTGGCCTCGAACTCACAGAGATCCACCTGCCTCTGCCTCCCAAGTGCTGAGATTAAAGGCGTGCACCACCACTGCCCAGCTAGATTGTCTTTGTATATCCACATAATCACCTCCTCCAAGAAATTGGCCATGGGAGATTTCAATACCTCTAGCCCCATCTCATTGTTCAATGGTTTGAGCCTCATCTTTCCACCAAGTCTTTCACTGCAATTGAGGACCAGCTTACAATACTGCTGTAACCAAGTCTTTCCAGTTTTGTGGGACAATTCTGTTACTAGTTGACTATGAGTTGAACATCTGCTTAACAAAAGGTGAATGCATACCATATGAGACTATCACTTCCTTAAATCTTCTCAAATCTAACATTTCCACAGGAGTCCATTGAGTGTATCCATAGTGTTGGGGATATCTGTCATTTGGCAGTTGTTCTTGTATGGTGACTGGAGCAATTAATATTGGTTGTTTGATAACCTTGGGCTGTTCCTCTCGAATTTTATAATGTAATGGTGAGGTTGGTTCTCCTTTAAATTCCTCTGTCTGTGTCTGAATATCTCTATTATCTGTTTTAATAAGTTTTTTTAAGGCTTTTAACTTTTGAATAGTAAGTTTTTCTAATGTTTTCATATGATCAGTCACCTTTTTGCTCTCTTTAGCAGTAAATATTTCTAGAGCTTTCATCCAATTGGTCAAAATTGTATTAATCTCCTTAGTAATTGTTCATAAGGCTTGCACATTATCGCTAGTAACCATTTCTAAGGCTTGTATCTTTTGAATAGTAACTGTTTCTAAGGTTTGCTTATTATCAATAGTAGCTTTTTCAAAGGCTTGCTGTATCTTGGCACTCATATCAACCAATATTTTTAGCTATAAAGCAGAATTATCAAGCCAATAATGATTACAATTAACATTATATAAATCAAAGCTAAGTTAATTATCCCCTCATTTAATTGTTCCATTTTTAAACTGTCTAATGTGTAATCATACAGAGACCTAACTGCATCCATCATGATATTGTTTCCCATTTTTAACAAAGGAAAAAATTCTCTATTTTATCTAATGTCTCCCTTTAAGAAATCCCAATTGTCTCACCAAATCTGCTGATGATGACAGTGAAATGTGAGGTGTAGCACATCTGAGAGGAGAACACAAGTAGTGCTCAGCCTGGTTGGGAATAGCTGCCATTGATCATGCAAAAGTGGCTAACTCTGGTAGCATTTGGAGTAAAGAGGCTGAATTACCTTGATCAGTAACTTTTTCTGTTCCCCTTCTAGGAAATGAATTGGATTTTGGAAGAGCAGATATTCCTTTTATGGGGCAGGTTATACTTAAAACCTTAGCATGGCCTCCCAGTTGCAACCTAGGAGAGTCTCCTAAGAATGATAATTTTCTGAAGCTTGTCTAAGAGGTCGTGCCCCAATAAAGGGTACGGACTTTGAGGAATAACAATAAAAGAATGAGTCACAGATTAACAGTCCTAGATTAACAATCTAGTCAATGGTCCATTTACATTCTTTGCTGTCCCCTGTTGCCCCCTGTACTTCCATTGTTTGGTTGGAAGGTGGTCTTAAGGGCTCCTGTACTACTGAATGAGTAGCCCCTATGTCCACCAGAAATTTTACTTGTTGGTTCTGGTGGACATAGGGGCTACTCATTCAGTAGTACAGGAGCCTTGTTCACCTAGTTCTAAGGAGACATGAACTTGCAAATCCTCCATAGCTAGGATTGGCTTGGGTTGGGGGGCTACATGTTTCCAGTGTGGACATTCATTTTTTTTCTAGTGACCTATTTCTTTGCAATAAACACATTGGTCATTTTGTAAAGGTTTCCCCTTTTTATTATGGAGTGCATGGAGCTTGAGAGTGCCTGGGGCTTGTAGTGCAGTCACAGTGGCATGCACCATCTTCTTTATCAGAAGACCTTCTTTGCCATTTCTGCCATCAAACACTTTCTGGGCCATCTCTAATTGTTCTGACCCGTTCTTTCCTGCAAATCTATTCATCTTTTGTATCTTTCTACATATGTCAGGGTCTTTCTACAAAGGCTAGGTTAAATAATTTTGAGGTTTTCCAGGTTCTCTGGGTCTCTAGGAGTGTATAACCAATAGGCATCCAGGAGGCACTCCAGGAAAGCTGAAGGTGATTCATCTGGGCCCTATTTCACATCTGTTACCTTAGATAGATTAGTGGGCTTCTGGGCAGCCTGTTTCATCCCTTCTAGCAGAACCTGGTGCTATTCACAGAGTGACTTTCTACCTTTCTCTGTGCTACAGTCTTGGCAAAGCACAGTCAATTGCCTCTGCCCTGTGGTCATTAGCCACTGAAGCTAGAAGGTATTTTGGTGGGTTCTTCAGTTGCTTTCATGAGAATTCATTCCTTTTCTTTGGTAGTGAAGAGGGTATGTTGCATCTGCTGACAGTTGTCCCATGTGGGGAGATGATTGGGAAAGAATCAATTAGAGAAATTAAGGAATTGGGGCTAGTGCTGAAGGGGGCGTTCTGGTTCTTCCAATTGTAGAGATCTATGGTGGAAAAGGAACATACAGGCAGTGATTGTTAGCAAATGGCCACAGAGGAGTGGAGGACTGAGGGAAGTGCCACTCTCGAGCCAGAATGAGTTTGGAGGGCCAAATGGGACTTCCTAGTATGTGTGGGGAGGAGAAAAGACAGAGGGAGGTAGGAGAGTTTGGGGAACCATAGGTAGAGGTAGAGAAGAATTAGATGATGGGGTAGGGAAGGTGCAGACAGGGGCAGAGTGAAGCTTTGGTGGTGAGGACTGGAGTTGCAAAGGTGGAGGTTGAGGTGAGGAGGGAAGAAGAGGTTTAAGATGGTTATACAGAGGTAGAAGAGGTTCTTGCTCCTGTGAGTCCTGTAGAGCAGTCTTCTGAGGAAGCTTATTGGTCTCTTCTACAGGCCCTCAAAAGGCCTATCTGCAGACAACCAGGGTTTGGTAACCTGGCTCATTATGGATCATACAGACCATCTAGTGGGGTAGATTGAAAATTGCTTCAGCAAGATGTATTCAGTCTGATCTGGTTGGGCAGAATTACCAAGGGTGATGTTTAGCACTGACCAGGCTATCTGAGCATCAAAAGTGCCCTGGGAGGGCCAGTCAACCCTGAATGTGGGCCATTCAGCTTCACAGAATGTTCAAAGGCAATGCTTGGTGATAGGGTAATCCTAATCCTTCTTAACTATAGGGGGTAAATTTTACCAAAATTCTTTAGAACACAGCTTAGAAGGCTATTAGGCTTGATAGTCTTATTACCCATACTGTTCATCAGTTCATTTGCCCCCAAATAAACCAATTTGTAATGATATTGCATGCAGGGGACCCCAGCTGGCCAGCCCAGGGTATCCCACAAGTGCAGGGAAAACCTGCCTGTCAGATACAACAGCAAGCAGTGGCACATAAACTGTCAGTTACTCACAGCCAGGCACTGCATCCACATGGAGATAAGTTTATTATAATAGAGATATAAAGAGAAAGATAAGGAAAGAGGCAGGCAGAAAGAAAGAGAGAGGGAGATGGGGGGTAGGAGAGGGGTTGAGGGTGCCCATCTCATGGCAATGGGGGTGGGGGCAGTTCTCTTTTTTAAAAGGGACTTTACATTAGGACACTGGGCAGGTCTCCAAGGGATGGGTTTCCAGGGGGCTAGTCAGAATACTAATATTCTTCCATTTTGATTATTATAAAAAGGTGAGTTATGGATAGCAAGTGGGGAGACAAGGGCACTGAATTCTTGAGGCTGCTTCATGTTGACAAGGGATGAAGTGGGAAGGGGGAAACCGGGAGTTACACACAGCAGATGAGGTCACATGACCTGCGTGTCTTAACCTTAGTAAAGATGGTGTCTGCCTAATCACGTGGTCATGTTTTTTTTTTTTTTTTCAAGACAAAGTGAACAAATAAGGAACAGATAAACTGAAGTATTTAAAAGTCAGTCAGGAACACGTTTATGTGGCCATCTCCCAAGCCCCATCATCATCATCATCATCATCAGCAGCAGCAGCAGCAGCAGGAAGGTGGGATGGCAGAGAGAGGAGAAGCTTGGCTCTATGCAGCTCAACCCTAGCTGTGGCTGTGGTGGTGGCAGCTGCAGGAGAGAGAAGGCAGGAAACGAGGAACAGACACAGACAGAGCAATATGAGACAAAAGCATCAAGGTGAAGGGACCAGGCAGCTGCAGAGGAGAGGATGAGAGGCAACTTTAAAGGGTGCACAAGCCAGGAAACGGAGTAGCAGTGCAGCCTGGCAGGAGAGAGGGACCCCCACCCTGGGGCTACAGCGAGGTGCGAGTAGCAGCAGAGGAATGAACCCAAGCCATGGGTGGGTGACAGTGGCGGGGGCAGGCAGCTATGCTCTGTCTGGCTTGACCCAATACCATGACCTGCAGCAGCAGCAGTAGTGGCGGCAGCAGCAGTATCGGTAGAAATACGGCCAAATGACCAGACATTTCTGTGGCTAGTCTGCTACACCTTTTGCTCAGCAGCCAGTGGGGCAAGGCTCAGGGCTATGTGCCAAAGTGCGTGGAACAGTTAGATGAGGTTCTGGTAATAGAGTTAATCAACAGAGAGAAAAGATTTAAGAGATAAAATTACAGACAAGAAGAGGAATTAGAGGCAAGGGACTGGCAAAGAGAACAGACTTTGCCTGGTGGTCAATTTTACATGTCACAGGAAGAAACTTGGTGACAGGTGATGATGTAACTGCTTAGCAGAGACAAGAGGAGGAACATAGGGGAGATAGGAGAGGGTAGGCACATTTTCAACAGTGAGGTACAAGGTCCTGCGAACTGACCTCCAACGTCCCAGAGTGTCAGTGAGGATAAACACAAGATAGCCAGTGGATCACCATACAAAGGCTATAGACTGAGGAATTAAGTGGGCACATGCTGTCTCCATATGCCATCTCATAGGAACAGGGGCCAAAGAGCTTAAAGCCCAAAAGACACGTGGTGCCAGCACCAAAAAACTTTGTGAGACCATCCATGGTCTAGAGATGAGTAAATCCTCCGTTGTGGGAAATGCCCAGAAGGGAAGGGAGGATCTTTTTTTTTTTTTTTTTTTTGGTTTTTGGAGACAGGGTTTCTCTGTGTAGCTTTTGTGCCTTTTCCTGGAACTCACTCTGTAGCCCAGGCTAGCCTAGAACTCACAGAGATTCTCTTGCCTCTGCCTCCTGAGTGCTGGGATTAAAGGCATGTGCCACCATTGCCCAGCAGGAGGATCTTACTGAGAGGGTGAAGAGTCTGGTAAAGGGTCCCAGAGTTTCTCAGACTGCCAGTGGGCAGGAGAAAGCAGTGGAAAGGAGAGCATCTTGATATCACGGTATCAATGTTATGATATTGCACATGGGAGGCCCCAGCTGGCTGGGCCAGAGTATCCCATGCATGCAGGGAAAACATGCCGGGCAGATGAAGCAGCAGGTGGCGGCAAGTGAACAGTTGGTCCCTCACAGCCAGGCACTGCATCCACGTGGAGATAAGTTTATTATAATAGAGAGATGAAGAGAAAGATAGGGAAAGAGGGAGGCAGAAAGAAAGGCAGGGAAAGAAGTTGGGGGTGCACAACTCATGGGAATGGAGAGGGGGTGGGGAGGACAGTTCTCTTTTTGAAAGGGGACATTACATCAAGAGGCTGGGCAAGTCTCCAAGGGGCGAGTTTACAAGGGGTGTGTCAGAATACTAACACAAGTTACACAGAAAGTACAAGAGACAGAAAGAGAATGGTAAAAATGAAGCCAAAGACAAGACCTACAAAGACATGGCAAACAGGACATAAAACCAGACCAAGAACCACAGGTGGGAAACTTCCCATCTAGACAAGGGAGCTTCCATCTGAACGAGAGAGAGAGAGAGAGAGAGAGAGAGAGAGAGAGAGAGAGAGAGACTTACTGAATCTGTCAGCTCTGTCTGGACCAAGTATGATGATAAGACCAAGAACGAACCACAAGGAGATGGGCAGACATCAAGGCAGAAGTACATACAACAAAATGAAGAGCAATACAGCATCACCAGAATTTAGCCCGCCTCCAACATCTAGACCTGAACATCAAAAATTGGAAGAAGCAGAAGAAAACAGCCTTATGAATAACATCATGAAGAAGGTAGAGGCTTCTATAGAAGGAATCACAAGTGAAACTGGGGAAAAGACAAACAAAAAATGGGAAGAACGCTATAAAAAAACTAGAGGAAAGAACAAATAAAGCAGAAGAAAACAATAAAGCCCTGGAAGAAAACAACAAAGCCCTGAAAGAAAATCATGAAAAAGCAATGAAACAGATGAAAGAAACATTCCAAGACCTGAAAGGGGAAATAGAAATACTGAAGAAGACACAAACAGAGGGAATGCTGGAAATAGAAAATCTGAGTAAACGAACAGGAACTTCAGATGCAAGTATAACCAACAGAATGCAAGAGATGGAAGAGAGGATCTCTGGTGTTGAAGATACGGTAGAAGAAAGAGATTCATCAGTCAAAGAAAACACTAAAGCCAACAAAGGCATGAGCCAAAATGTCCAAGAAATTTGGGATACCATGAAAAGACCAAACTTATGAATAATAGGGATAGAAGAAGGAGAAGAATACCAACTCAAAGGCACAGAAAATATATTCACCAAGATCATAGAAGAAAACTTTCCCAACTTAAAGAAGGAAATGCCTATGTAGATACAAGAAGCCTATAGAACACCAAACAGACTAGATGCCCCCAAAAAAGTCCCCTTGTCACATAATAATTAAACAACTAAATGTACAGAATAAAGAAAGAGTATTAAGAGCAGCAAAGGAAAAAGGCCAAGTGACTTATAAAGGCATACCCATCAGAATAACACCTGATTTCTCAATGGAGACTTTGAAAGCCAGGAGGACCTGGACAGATGTAATGCAGACACTAAGAGACCATGGATGCCAGCCTAGAATAATATACCCAACAAAACTTTCAATCATCATAGATGGAGTGAACAAGGCATTCCAAGACAAAGCCAGATTTAAACAATACTTATTCACAAACACAGCCCTACAGAAAGCACTAGAAGGAAAATTCCAACCTAAGGAAGTCAGATACACCCTCAAAAACACAAGCAATAGATAACGCCACAGCAGTAAACCCCAAAGAAGAGAAGTACACACACACACTACCACCAAAAAAGAACAGGAATGAACAATCACTGGTCATTAATATCCCTTAATATCAATGGACTTAATTCTCCTATAAAAAGACACAAGCTTACAGAATGGATACGAAATCAGGACCCATCTTTCTGCTGCATACAAGGAACACACCTCAAATTCAAAGGAAGACACTACCTAAGAATAAAAAACTGGGAAAGACTTTCAAATCAAATGGTCTTAAGAAACAAGTGGGTGTAGCCATCCTGATAACCAGCAAAATAGACTTCAAACTAAAATCAATCAAAAGAGATCAAGAAGGGCATGACATACTCATCACAGGAAAGATCCACCAAGATGAAGTTTCAATTCTGAACATTTATGCCCCAAACACAAGGGCACCCACATATGTAAAGGAAACATTACTAAAGCTTAAACCACATATAAAACCCCACACATTAATAGTGGGAGACTTCAACACCCCACTTTCACCACTGGACAGATCTCCCAAATCAAAACTTAACAGAGTAATAAAGGACTTAACTGATGTTATGTCTCAAATAGACTTAATCAATATCTACAGAACATTCCATCCTAACAAAAAAGAATATACCTTCTTCTCAGCACCGCATGGAACCTTCTCTAAAATCGACCACATACTTGGCCACAAAGCAAATCTCAACAGATACAAAACAATTTGAATAACCTCCTGCATTCTATCAGACCACCATGGTTTAAAGTTAGATTTCAACAACAAAACTACAGAAAACCTACAATCTCATGGAAACTGAATAATGCTCAACCGAATCACCAATAGGTGAAGGAAGAAATAAAGAAAGAAATTAAAGACTTCCTAGAGATGAACAAAAATGAAGACACCATATACCCAAACTTATGGGACACTATGAAAGCAGTGCTAAGAGGGAAATTCATAGCACTAAATGCCCACATAAAGAAGTTGGAGATATCTCACACTAGTGACTTACCAACACACCTGAAAGCTCTAGAACAAGAAGAAGCAAAGTCTCCCAGGAAGAATAGAAGCCAGGAAATTTTCAAAGTGAGGGCTGAAATCAATAAGATAGAAACAAAGAGAACAATACAAAAAATTAATGAAACAAAGAGTTGGTTCTTTGAGAAAATCAACAAGATAGACAAGACCTTATCCAAACTAATCAAAAGACACACAGAGAGAGCATCCAAATTAACAAAATCAGAAATGAAAAGGGGGACATAACAACAGACATTGAGGAAATCCAGAGAATCATCAGGTCATACTTCAAAAAACTCTACTCCACAAAACTGGAAAATCTAAAAGAAATGGATAATTTTCTGGATAGGTACCACATACCTAAGTTAAATCATGACCATATAAACTATTTAAATAGTCCAATAACCCCTAAGTAAATTGAATCAGTCATTAAAATTCTCACAACCAAAAAAAGCCCAGGACCAGATGGTTTCAGCAAAGAATTATAACAGATCTTCAAAGAAGAGTTAATACCAATACTCTTTAAATTGTTCCACACAATAGAAACAGAAGGAACATTACCAAACTCCTTCTATGAGGCTACAATTACCCTGATTCCTAAACCAAACAAGGATACAACAAAGAAAGAGAATTATAGACTGATCTCCCTCATGAACATTGATGCAAAAGTACTCAATAAAATACTGGCAAACAGACTTCAAGAACACATCAAAACAATTGTCCACCATGATCAAGTAGGCTTCACCCCAGGGATACAAGGGTGGTTCAACATATGAAAGTCTGTCAATGTAATATACTATATAAACAAACTCAAAGAAAAAAAAAACACAAGATCATCTCACAAGATGCAGAAAAGACATTTGACAAAATCCAACACCCCTTCATGATAAAGGTCTTGGAGCAATCAGGAATACAGGGAACTTACATAAACATAATAAAGGCAATTTATAGCAAGCCAACAGCCAACATCAAATTAAATGGAGAGAAACTCAAAGCGATTCCACTAAAATCAGGAATGAGGCAAGGCTGTCTGCTCTCCCCATACTTATTCAATATAGTATTTGAAGTTCTAGCCAGAGCAATAAGACAACATAAAGAGATTAAGGGGATACAAATTGGAAAGGAAGAAGTCAAGCTTTCCCTATTTACAAATGACATCACAGTATACTTGAGTGACCCCAAAGATTCAACCAAGGAACTGATACAGCTTATAAACACCTTCAGCAACATAGCAGGATACAAGATCAACTAAAAAAAAATCAGTAGCCCTCCTATATACAATTGACAAACAGGCTGAGAAGGAAATCATAGATACATCAACCTTTACAATAGCCACAAATGATATAAAATACCTTGTGGTAACACTAACCAAGCAAGTTAAGGATCTATATGACAAGAACTTTAAGTCCCTGAAAAAAGAAATTGAGGAAGATGTCAGAAAATGGAAAGATCTTCCATGCTCATGGATAGGCAAGATTAACATAGTAAAAATGGCAATCTTACCAAAAGCAATCTACAGATTCAATGCAATCCCCATCAAAATCCCAACACAATTCTTCACAGACCTAGAAAGAATAATACTCAGCTTCATATGGAAAAACTAAAAACCCAGGATAGCCAAAAGAATCCTGTACAATAAAACAACCTCTGGAGGCATCACGATCCCTGACTTCAAGTTCTACTATAGAGCTAGTGTAATAAAAAAAAGTTTGGTGCTGGCATAAAAACCAATATGTGGAGCAATGGAATTGAACTGAAGACCCTGACATTTATCTCCACACCTATGAACATATAATTTTTGACAAAGAAGCCAAAACTGTACAGTGGAAAAAAGAAAGTATCTTCAACAAATGGTGCTGGCATACCTGGATGTCAACATGTAGAAGATTGCAAATAGATCCATACCTGTCACCATGCACAAACCTTAAGTCCAAGTGGATCAAAGACCTCAACATAAATCCAGTTACTCTGAACCTGCTAGAAGAGAAAGTAGGAAGTAGTCTTGAATGCATTGGCATAGGAGATCACTCCCTAAATATAACACCAGTAGCACAGACACTGAGAGAAACAATTAATAAATGGGATCTCTTGAAATTGAGAAGCTTTTGTAGAGCAAAGGATATGATCAACAAGGCAAAGTGACAACCTACAGAATGGGAAAAGGTCTTCACGAACCCAACATCTGACAGAGAACTGATATCCAGAATATATAAAAAAAAATCCAAGAAATTAGACATCAAAATGCCCAACAGTCCAAATAAACTATAGAACTAAACAGAGAATTCTCAATAGAGGAAACTCAAATGGCTGAAAGACATCCCTAATTATCACGGAAATGCAAATCAAAACAACTCTGAGATACCACCTTACACCTGTCAGAATGGCTAAGATCAAAAACACTGAAGACACCTTATGTTGGAAAGGATGTGGAGCTAGGGGAACTCTCTTCCACTGTTGGTGGGAATGCAAGCTTGTACAACCACTTTGGAAATCGATATGGCGCTTTCTAGAAAATTGGGAATCAATCTCCCCCAAGATCCAGCTATACCACTCTTGGGCATATACCCAAGGAATGCTCAATCATACCACAAGGGCACTTGCTCAGCTATGTTCATATCAGCATTGTTTGTATTAGCCAGAACCTGGAAACAACCTAGATGCCCTTCAACTGAAGAATGGATAAATAAATTGTGGCACATATACACAATGGAATACTCAGCAGAGAAAAACAATGACATCATGAGGTTTGCAGGCAAATGCATGGATCTAGAAAAAAATCATCCTGAGTGAGGTAACCCAGACTCAGAAAGACAAACATGGTATGTACTCACTCATAGGAGGATACTTGATGTGGAACAAGGATGACTGGACTGCTACTCACATCACCAGGGAAACTGGAAACCTGGAAAACAGGACCCCAAGAAAGACACGAGGATCGCCCAATGACGGAGTAATGGATGAGATCTACATGAACAGCCTGGACATGAGTGGGGGTAATGAAGGGTGAGGGTTGAGGGAAAGAGAGCTTGGGGGAGCAGGAGATCCAAGCTGGATCAAAAACAGAGAGGGAGAACAAGGAATAGTAGACCATGGTAAATGAAGACCACATGAGAATAGGAAGAAGCAAAGTGCTAGAGAGGCCCACAGAAATCCACAAAGATGCCCCCACAATAGACTGCTGGCAATGGTCAAGAGACAGCCCGAACTGACCTACTCTGGTGATAGGATGGCCAAACACCCTAATTGTCGTGCTAGAAACCCCATCCAATGACTGTGGTAACTGGATGCAGAGATCCATGGCTAGGCCCGGGGTGGAGCTCCGGAGTCCAATTGGCGAGAAAGAGGAGGGTTTATATGAGCAAGAATTGTTGAGACCAAGGTTGGATAAAGCACAGGGACAAATAGCCAAATGAATGGGAACACATAAACTATGAACCAATGGCTGAGGGGCACCCAACTGGATCAGGCCCTCTGAATAGGTGAGACTGTTGATTGGCTTGATCTGTTTGGGAGGCATCCAGGCAGTGGGACCGGGTTCTGTGCTCAGTGCATGAGTTGGCTGTTTGAAACCTGGGGCTTATGCAGGGACGCTTGGCTCAGCCTGGGAGGAGGGGACTGGATCTACCTGAACTGAGTCTACCTGGTTGATCTCAATCCTGGGGGAGTCTTTGCCCTGGAGGAGATGAGAATGGGGGGGGTGGACTGGGGGGGAAGGGGGAGAACAAGGGAATCTCTGGCTGATATGTAGAATTAAAGTATATTGTAAAATAAAATTAAATTAAATTTAAAAAAATTTAAAAAAGTACCACAGGTAGGAGGTGTGACATCTCACTTTTTGCCCTGGACAGGAGAATATTAGGGTCCCATTGAACCCCCTCTATGTCCCAGATAGAGATTCTATGAAACAGAACTAGACTAACTCACCATGAAGCCTTAGATGCTTTCTGCTTTTCTCAGCATGAAAATTCAACCTGATAGTCCACAAACTCAAGGCAGCCCCTGAGCTTTGTAACGTCTCAAGGCACATGTCTCCTGAGGCAGCCCCCAGCCCTCCGGAGTTCCAGAGCAAAGGTCTGGGTTTAGAATTTGGGTGGGTGATCTGAATCTTGCTGAGACTTCCAGAAAATGTTAATCTCAATGTTGAGAATAAGACCACTGCAACAATTTGAGCCAAATTTGAAGCTGAAAGACCCCCTTCCCCCACCACCAAAGGCCCAGACACTGTTCCCCCAGAAACCCAAAAGAGCTGAGGGAAGAGATAGCTTAAAATAAACAGAACTGAGTCAGTTCCCCCCTCCTGGAGAGGGTAAAGTCAGGAGTTTTCAAAAGAACAAAGTCAGGATGCCTCGTGGTGACTGGTTAACCATGAGATGCCTCTTTCCAGAGATAACATGACCAGATCTGGGAGATGGGTTGTAAAACTCCTGACAGGGCAAACAGATAAGCTAAAATAAGACAAAGTCCAGGCCCAGGAAAAACTGGACCAGTCAGGGATAGACCTGTTCTAACCCCCTCTCCTCTAAGGAATTTTGTGGGTTTTGTCTATAAAAACTAACTTCCACAAGAAAGAGTAACTCTCCTCCCTGCCTCACTGTGTCCGGTGTAGTAGACGAGAGCTCCCTGCTAGCTTGACCTACACACATGTGCTGTGGATATCACTCTATATAAATAAAATACTGATGGCCAGTGACCAGGCAGGAAGTATAAGCGGGACAAAGAGAGAGGAGAATTGGGGAAACAGGAAGAAGGAGGAGAGACACTGCAGCCACCACCAGGACAAGCAACATGTAAAGATGCCGGTAAGCCACCAGCCAAGTGGCAAGGTATAGATTTATAGAAATGGGTTAATTTAAGATATAAGAACAGTTAGCAAGAAGCCTGCCACGGCCATACAGTTTATAAGTAATATAAGCGTCAGAGTGATTATTTTATACGTGGATTGTGGGACTGCGGGGCTTTTGGTGGAACCTGGAGAGAAGCCCTCCAGCAACACACATGCGCTGAATTACTACTTGCTATTGCATTCTGGACGTCTTCTGTCTCCAGTGGTCTCTTTGAGGTCCTAATCTGGGCAGAACAGAAGCAAGCTTGATTTTTATTATGGTGCACCCAAGAGCTGGCCAGCAACTGCCTCCTCAGTCAGGTTAAAGAGAGAAGCTTCTCATCCATCTCCTGTGTCCCTTCTAAGGAGTAAAATTGTGAGTAGTTTTACAGAAGGGAGACAATGAGACAATAAGGAAATACAAAAATCTTAGAAAAGCATCATGGTCACCTACATGTGATTAGGGAGGTCAGGGAAGGCCAGGGAGGGTAAGGGTATTCTTAAAAACAAATCAAGGTCATAGGTTGGGGAAGGTCAGATTCCAGGAAACAGAAAGCAACCCAACTCTCACAGTAAAAAGAAACTTATTTTTAAAAATACAGAATGATGTCTCCTGTCTTCCAAACGAGGTTAGGCAGGTTCCTCACAGTCTTGGATTTTGAACATGTTCCTTTCTTTCCCAGAATGCAGCTTCCAGTCTAATAAAAGTGACTTGTCAGAGCTAGAGCCTCATTTTCCATCATTTACTGCATCAAAACCTCAAAGGAAATCAGGAAAAGACAAGGGGATTTGGCTGGAGAAAGAAAGAGAATTTGCATTTTAAGAAATTTCCAATGATCAGTATTTACAACAAAGCTGCAGTCCCATATGTGCATACAGAGCTTTCTTATGCAGAACAGTGGTGATCCAGTCCCTCCATGATTGTGATTTACAAAAGGAAAGTCAAATAATGATCAAGATGATGTGTTTGAGGAAGGAGCTGACATTTCTGAGTGGTAATTGGGTTTGCAGTTCAGATGTCTTTCTGCCTTGTTATAGACAGTTGTAACAACAGAAATTCATTTCTCAGAGTTCTAGACATTCAGAAAACTTTCAAAGATCAGGATGCTTAGGGATTTGGGGGTATGCTGAAGGCTATTCCATGGCCACTTTCTCACTGAGTGTATTTTTCTATAAGTCCACTAGCTTTGCTGGGTGGAACATGACTGATAACTTTATGCAACTTTAATTGCTTCCCCAAAGCATTATTTCCAAAGGTACTTAACACTGAGGCCCAGAGAGGTACAGTTGTATGCTTAGCACACATTCACAAAGCAGGAGTCAGCCAGCTCCAGAGGTCAGACCACTGTGTCCTAGGCATGTTCTATAGTGAATGATGCTAGATGCTGGAGGCCCAGCATTTGAGGGTTGCTTTCAGACTATTATTTACTATGCTATAGGAGGTTTGGAAAACAAGGTTGCTCCCTTTGTTTTTGTAGCTCCATTAAAATAGAGGTCCTGAGACAGTCACTGCCATGCACATCCCATGTCTTAGTGTATTGTGCTACTACAACAAAATACCTGTAACTAGGCAATCTGTGAAGCACAGTTTCATTTTTCTAGTGCAGGAAACTGTGAAGTACAAGGTCAAGAGACTAGCACTGTAGTCTAGCGATGGCTACTCTGTTTTTAATCTGGCACCTCTTGTTGCATCCTCACATGAGAGAATGAGTGGAGAGACAGAATAGAACAAATACCATATCCTCAGATGGCAAAGAGTAGACAAGAGAGCAAAGTGAACTCTGTCTGAAGCCTAAAGGATTGGGGTCCTTATGACTTGTTTCCCCAAGGGCCCCACTTCTCAACACTACCACTTTGGGGATTTTCAGCATTATCTTTTGAAAGATATACATTCATGTTATGTCATTCCATCCTGGGTCTCTACAATTCATGTCCTTCTCATATACAAAAGATTCTTATTCCAAACCAATGGACTCATAAAGTCTTAGCAGTGGCATCTTTAATGTTTAAGTCTAGATCTCACCATCTCAGATAAAGGCACCAGTGAAATCCATCCTGATGCCAGCTCTCCTTAGTCTGTGAGCCTGTGAAATCAAACAGTTATGTGTCCACATTACAATGATACTATGTTTCTGTTCTGAAAGGGAGAGATCAGCAAGAACAATGAACTAACAGGTTCCAATCAAGTCTACCACCTAATAAAGTAAATGAAATCTTACCTTGAGATAGCTTGAGAATAATTCTTTACTTTCAACCTCTCTTCTGGATCTTGGAGCAGCTTGCACACCAGCTATCATGGCAAGAAGCATGTAGTTCTGCCAGACTAGGAATGCTTTCTGATGATTACATTTCTGGGGACCTGAGAGGGACCCACTCTCTTGGCTTTACTAGATGTTGCTGTCTCAAAGTATGTCTAGTCTGCTGCAGCCCTGCCCCTGTGGCAGCTCTCTGCAGTAACTTCATAGCTCATGTACTTTGTGCACTTCAGATTGGCAACATAGATGTTGGCAGATTGGCAACATAGATGTTGGCACCTTCCCAGGTTATAGACAGAGGTATCAAAGGGCAGCTGAGGACAACTGTGCCTATGTGATCCATGGCCCATGGCAAGCTAAATATCTCTAACCCCTTAAGGACCTCTTCCCATTAAGACCTTTCTGCTCTCAAAATGGTGGAACTCTAGACTGTAATAATGGGCAATCAAGAAGGAGATGTTGGAAATGCCTTGAAATCGCTAGTTCTCCCATTGTCTTGCCACACAGAGCACCTTGTTTCCTTCTACCCACACTAACATTTCAAGGGGTCAGCAGCACTCTTGGATTTGCTTCCTCATTCAAACCACAGTACTCTGCAAAAAGTTACTCCCATTGTGGGGAGACAGCTAAATTGTGCAGCTCAGACATAGGCCCCAAGTCCCATCTCCAGCATTTCATAAATGAAAATAATAAAAAAAAGTTCAATGGAATGTATATAAATGGTCTAAGAAGAAAATGTAATTTTTTGGGGGTTTGGTTCTTTGTTTGATTTTTGTTTTTGTTTCTGGATTTTTTGTTTTGTTTTGTTTTGTTTTGTTGTTGTTTGGGATAAGCACATACCAAGTAACTTAGACAAGCCTGAAACTCATATTAGCCACTTTATCTGGCTCTAGAAAGCATAAAAGTTCTGTAGCATTGGCCTTTATGCCATTGTTTTATGATTTTTTTTTTTTTAATCCTGGCAGGAATGATGGTACAGGAAGACCGAGACAAGTGGATGGAGAGTTTGAAGCCAGCCACTACTACATTCATAATAAGTTCAAGGTTAGTCTGGACTACATGGCAAGATCCTGTCTTAAAAGTAAAAACAAACAAATGACAAAAAAAAAATATAATTTCTTTAAACCTACTATGAATTTTCAAAAATGCTTAAAATTTTCATATTCTTGAGGAAAAAAATAGAAGCTGGAATAGGTAAATAATTGTGGGCAAATTATACAAAATAATATGCTATAGCCATGGTACCAGTTTAGGGGACCACAGGAAGCCATTCAACCCTTGCTAAGGTTTTCTTTATCATCATGTGGTCAGGAGTGTCACAGCAGAGCCTTTCAGAGAGTTCTGCCTTTGTTTTCTATTGTTTATTGACTACTGCATCATGAAATATTTGGCAAGTACCTGTAACATATGACTGTTCTGGGCACTGGGAAAGGAAGTGAGCAGAGCAGGACTGTGGTCTTGTACTCAGCTCTGCCTTCCATGAGGACAGTGTCCCTTGGCTACACAAGCCATCTATCAGGACCACTGTGATTGTTTCTCTATTTTATCTTATTTTTCTATTTTTCATTGTTTATTTTAAGACAGATACATAAACCAATATATCCTGAATAAGTAATACCACAGAAGAAACTAATTATGAAGACCAAATGGTCATCCATTCCCAGGATTCCTGCTATAATACAAAGACTTAATCTGATACACATTTCATGATACACAGAGCCATCTTTATGCTGCACGATAGTTAGGCATAAACACTCAGTAACCGCAACAGCTATAGTCTGGGTGGTTTTCACATAGACAAGTCATCTTCTGAATGTTCTGTCTTATATTATGGCTCAAACAGGCAAAGCTAGTGTCATGTTGACTTTATTGAAATGCTATATGGCTGCCACTTGCCACTGTATCTAGTTCACAATTAGACACAAAAACTGGGACCTGCATCATATACTCTTTGGATTGGCCTTGCTGGGACCAGGCAACCTTTCAGGAGTTCCTCTATAGCTCCTATTTGCCCATTTCCTCCATACCTCCTCTTTCAAGGCCTGTCCTGGACTACTGATACAACATGGAAGTCAGGGGCTCTGGGCATTGGTCCCCTGCTTTTTTTCATCCCCTGTAGAGTCCCTGGCAGAAAGTGAGAGAGCAGGGGCCTGCATGGGAATGGCTGAGACCAGGCAGATGGGCACCAGCCCAGACCCATGTCTCCTTCAGATCCAGGCATGCAGATGTCTTGATGGGATTTTAGGTGTAAGACGATTTATTCAAAAATTCTCCCCTTAAACCAGACATTCCTCTAAGAAGACACAAAGCTCCCATTTAGTGATTGGAGATAAAAATCTGAAAAGACAAATGCCTAGAGAATTACCACACTGGCTGGAAAGGGGTCGAATTGAGTTTCAGGATAAATATGATTTAGAAGGGAATTCAGAGGCAGAAAGCACCCGAGAGAGAAGGCCAGGGAGTAGCATTTTAAGGAGGAAACTTGCTGTATCCCTGAGGTAGATCTTCAGTTTCTTCTGTAGGTCCTGCTTCTTTAGCTCTGTCCAGGATAAAATTGCTGCAAAGTACATTTTCTGGGTCTTGGAATATCCCATCAGGCCATCTCCAGCTGGATGTCTCTGCCTATGAAAAGGAGCCATCAAAAGCAATTCTCAATAGAAAAAATAAAAAAGCATCATAAAGTAGGGCTACTTGACATGCCCTGCATTGTACTTTATGATGACTGGTGAATGTGTCATATAGAAGTGGATAGCTGACTAGATGGCTTCTCTGATGGCAGTTTACAGAAAACACAGATGTTAGCATGCTTGGATAGAGAGGGTTATAGACCAGGTTATCAAACCAGATCCACATCCTGCTAGATCCAAAGAAAGCCATACCTCTACCCACAGACATCTGCACCTGGATTTACTAAGGGATGTAGGAGAAGGAAGGGCTGAATTGGGAGTTTCCTAGGAAGCCAGAGATAAATGCACAGAAGTCCCTCACATCAATACCCTGTAAGTAGAGTAGTCACTGACATCAGAACCAGGCTGATGGCTGTGGTTGGCAACACACCCAAGAGAAAACCAAAAACCATTTTAAGTCTTGGTTTTCATACACTCTGATGTCAGAGAAAATAAGAACAAATTGGGTTCCCATTGGCCCAGTAAGGCTTATTCTCTTGTCATGCTTGCTTCAGTATTGCAAATACTTCAGTATCCCAGGCTTCACTTGGGCAATTGTTCTCTTATGGGACAGGATGCTAACTACCATTATTGGTTATTGAAATCACACCCCACAGTAAAGTACTGTTCTTGGTCACAAGGGAAAACATGCATCTTCAAAACATTGATTCTTAGAACCAGTGGATCTCACTGCTTCTGATGGGTAGAATGATTGCTCTACGTGATGCTATGCATGTTTATCAAATAATTAACCCATGTGCAGATTATGTGAATACATATAATTTTTTTTTTAAATCTGACACAAATTCTTTTTGTCAGAAATAGTCCAGGGAGTCTACATGGGAGACTGTCAATTTGGGGTTGAAAATTGTGTTCATGGCCTAAAGCCAAGTGGTAGAGTCTGTGCTCCATTTGCAGCTCTTTTTCCAATAGCTGGAGGAAGTGGAAGGATCATGTAGTCCTCATACAGGAGCCCACAGGGACTTATATGCTGTGTACCTACCACATAGCCTTTGAAGGACTGAAATGTGTAGATTTAGGATCCTCTGCCCTGGAGGCCAAGGGAAGACACCATTCTCCCTTAAGAACAAACACTCTCTTGCTGACCTATTCATTTTGGTCTGTTGGGTGATTGACAGTGTGAGAAATGAATTAACATAATGTAGCTAACAACTAGAGTTGTGGTTGGGTCTCTGGCTAATGCATACATAAACACACAACTACATACTTTCTATTTTTTTTTTTTAGTTTCTATTATTTATATTAGTGACTTTTCTTGTTACTGTGACAAAATGCCTGGAAAAAGCAACTTAAGAAATTAAAGGAAGAAGAAAAGAAGGGAAGAAAAAGAAAGAGAGGAAGGGAGGGAGGGAGAGAAGGAGGGAGGGCGGGAGGGAGGGAGGAAGGGAGGGAGGGAGGGAGGGAGGGGGAGGATTTATTTTGGCTCTGGCTGATGGTATAAAATGTACATTTATACAATGAAATATAATTCAGGTGTTAAGAAAAAATATGAAATTCACAGCAAATGAATGGAGCTGCATATAATCACTTCGTTTTAGGTAACACAGACTGAGAATGACAAACACCATGTGGTTTCTTTCATTTATCCATCATGGCAAGAAAGATCTGGCAATGGGAACATGAAGAGGCTGGCCACATTGTACCATCAGGAATCAGAGAAAGATGAATGCTGGTATTATTTTCAATTCCCCTTTTGATTCAGTCTGAAATTCTAGTCCACAGAATGGGACTACCCTGTTCAGTGTGGGTGTTCCCAACCTCACAGACACACTCAGAGATGTGTCTTTTAGTGATTCCAAATCTAGTCTAGTTTGTAATCAAGACAAGTTATCAGCCTCCTAACTAGTTCTACCTGCAGAGTGTTTCTAAGGGGTTTCTACTCTTGTAAAAGGAAACCATGGTCTCCTGCCTTGCCCTGCCCCCTGTGCTAATCCTAAGGCTTTTCTTCCATTGAACCTTGCATGACACACCTACACCCACCCATTCTGTGAATTTCCTCAGCCATTGCCTCAGTCAACACAATCTAATTTGTATCCCAAGTAATTATCTATAAATAATTTAGCACTGACATTCACACTATTGATGTGAATAGTAGTTTCTTCCATATGCATAAAGATTCTATAAGACAAACGATTTCTTCTCCTTGAAGATAAGGAAAGTGTGTCACTGGTGGCCTCCTTGATTTCTCTAAGTTCCTTGTCTTGAAAAAGTTAATGGAAATCAGTGTGGGTTTTTTTTTTTTTTTTTAAAAAAAACTAGATATACATATAACATATGATCTAATTATATCCCTTTGGGGAATATACCCTAAAGACTCTACATCATACTATAAAGATACTTGCTCAGCCATGTTCATTGTTGCTCTATTCAAAATGGCTAGGAAATGGGAACAGCCTAGATGTCCATCAACTAATGAATGGATAATGAAAATGTGGTACATTTACACAATGAAATGTTGCTCAGCTGCTAAGAAAAATAAAATGATGTAATTCTGAGGTAAAGGAATGGAATTAGAGACACTCATTCTGAGTGTGGTAACTCAGATTCAGAAAGACAAATGTCATATATTTTCTTTCATTTATGGATGGTAGATTTGAGTCTTTATATATGTATTTGATTCCAAAGTCAGAAAATTTCCATAGTCAGAAAATTAGTAATGGGCCATGGGAGCCGGTATCAATGGAAGGAGATAGAATTCAGTTACATAAAAGATTGAAGGAGAATAATGAAACAAGAAGTGTTGAATGGGATGGGAGATGGGAGGGCAGGATATAAGAGTGAATATGAGAAAGGATACTAAAACTAAAGAGATTTGAAAAAAAGCCACATAGAAACTTACTACCGTAGAACTGTCCTAAAACATATGCATACACACATATAAAGAGTATTTAAATGGAAGTTCTTTATAATGGGGCAACAGTGCTAGATGCCACAGGCTAACAAGTAAAAAGTCTAATTCCAGGGATGAATCACTTATTTTGGTGTTACTGAGCAGTGAGGTTCTACAGACCTCCTCAAAAACAGTATTTTGTGAATGCTCTTTGTTACCCTTCAGAACTTGACAGAAAGACCATCAAGCTGGTATTAACCTAGAAGTTTTATCCCTGCTGGCTAGTGTTCATGGTGCTGGAAGGGGCTATGCACACTACTGGACAACAGTAGTCAACATTCTTATCCAGCTGTGAACCCTGAAAGCTACAATAATGACCTACCTGGCAAGACATACCCACTGGTCTAAAAGTAGCACAAACAATGTGAGAATAACCAACCACTTTCTCATTGACTCTAAAGCCCACTTTACAAGTTGAAGTCCATGTCTGGCACTGATATCAAGGTAGAAACTTGTGACTAGGTATGTTATAGGCTCTAGGGCAAAGCCTGCTATGATTCTGCTAAATGGTATAGAAGTAACCAACTACTAATGACATTTCATTATACCTATAGATTGATGTTATCTCTCAAACCTTACTGGGGAAACTTATTTTGTCAGTAGATGATGAATAACAGAGAGGCTCGGAGCTGGTCAGATTGAAGACTATGGAGCTGGAGAGATGGCTCAGCAATTAAGAGCACTTGCTGCTTTTGCAGTGGACACAGGGTTGGTTTCCAATACCCCATGACAGTTACAGCTGTCCTTAATTCCAGTTCCAGGAGATCCGGTACCATCTTCTAAACTCCATAGACACCATGCATTCACATAGTACACATACATATATATGCAGGCAAAACAATCATATACAGAAAGTAAAAGTTTAAAAATCTAAAGAGAAGCCGGGCGGTGGTGGCGCACGCCTTTAATCCCAGCACTCGGGAAGCAGAGCCAGGCGGATCTCTGTGAGTTCGAGGTCAGCCTGGACTACCAAGTGAGTCCCAGGAGAGGCGCAAAGCTACACAGAGAAACCCTGTCTTGAAAAACCAAAAAAAAAAAAAAAAAAAAAAAAAATCTAAAGAGAAAGACACACACACACACACACACACACACACACACACACACACACACACACACACACTGGACTGCTCAACCCTAAATGGGACATCTGTATCACACCCCTTCTTTCCGATGCTCAGAGACCATTGAAGAAGAGGGAGCAGAATGAGTGGAAGAGCCAGAGGCTGTGAATGAGTACAGGAAACAGTAGTTCTTGAGTGTGACCAGGCGTATATGAAGTCATAGCAGTTGAGAGAGCATGAACAAAACCTGCACCAGCTCAAATTAGACAAAACCAGCACAGAGAGAAGATAAGCAAATATTTCCACCCTTTAGCCAAGGAGCTATTGGCAATTAATAGCTTCTGGGAAAGAATCACTTTCTTTACTGATGTGCCTCTGTGGAAAGCCATACAATCAGGAGTATATAGGCAGTACAAACTGTTTTTGAAGAGTTTTTGCTGTTTTTTTTTTTTTTTAAGAGAACAAAAAGGTGTACCAGAAAGCAGGAGGAGTGGGGGCTAGGGTAAATATAATCAAAATATACTGTGTATTTTTTCAAAGAACTAATTAAAAAAAAAAGCAAAAGATCATAAAGCAAATGGGCACTGCACCGAGTGTGCTTCTAAGACAGCAGACGTGGTAGTGCCTGCCAGTGATCTGACTACAAATCAGAGTAATGACAGTCTCCACATGTGACTCAGCAGTTCATCCTTTTCAAAATGTCCCTGGTACTGAAAAGGTAAGGCCAACTTTGGAGAACTTATTTCATGACTCATAAGCTCTGCCATACTGTAGCATTTGATGAATATTTACCAAGGGAAATACCATATGTGCACACATATGTATGTATATACATGTACGTATATTCACATTGTCCAGCATTTACTTGTCTATAAGAGGTGATGAAAAGCCATTTTATCATAAGTTGACACCATACTTTAAAAAAATTTTTTAAGTAATTTATTTTGTGTGTTTGTGCCTTATATGTATTTGTTGTTGTGAGTGTGTGCCCATGCACACGTGTGCACATACATATGGAGGCCAGAGGTTGATGTCTTCCCTCAATCACTGTTCACTTTTATTTTTTGAGACGGAATCTCCCAATGACCTTGAAGCTATGGATTTGGCTGGACTTGATCATCAGCGATTTACTCGTCTTGATTCCCCAAAGCATTGGTTATAATCATGTGCCTCACTGCGTTTTTTTCTTTTTCTTTTTTCTTTTTTTTAACATGGGTTCTGGATATCCAAACTCGGGTCCTCATGGTCTCATGGAAGGCACTTTACTGACAGACATTTCCCTAGTCCACCATTCTTAATCAATGCAGAAAAATGAGTGATAGGTTTCTAGTCAAGAATACTAGAAAAATGTGTTTTCATTTAAAATAAAATTAGAAGACAAAATTCTCCAGAGATCAGGCCTCCAATTTTCTTGCTTGTTAACACTAAAACTCACTTTCAGGTTATGATTGGACCAGGGAGATGCCTTCTCTCCTCTAATCCACTGCCTATGGTCCAGGGCAGAGATGTGATCTCTGTAACCCAAAGGTCAGGTTGACAGATGTGGCCTTAGTCCTCACCCATTCATCATTTATCAGTGCAATACTTTGTGCAGGACTCTGACCTGAAAAATGGTATGCTAGCAGGACTGGCCTTCCCAGCAAGTGTAAGCTAGTGAATTTTCCTGCCCACTTCCTTATCAGCCAGAGTAGAAGGATGGATTTTAATAGACATTTCTCCTCTCTGCAAGTTGTAAAGCTATATGTCACTCTCATACATTTCAGAGCAAAAAGCAAAGCAAAAGTCCAAGGGTAGTAAGTAAAATGATGAATTTCCCCTTGTTTGGCCCTTCTTTCCTCCTCGAAGGGTTAAATATGTACAGGGAATAACTGCTCCACTTTGTGTATTTGCTCGGTGGGAACTATTAAATTGCTGCTGGATGTTTCTGATTATAACATACAGAAGTGCCTGTGGGGGCCTGGGGCCACATGTGCCCCACCGGCCTGCCTGGGCCTGCCGGATTGCCCACACTTGCTTGTGGGTGCCTCTGTGGCACCAAAACAGAGTGGGGTTTTTATTTCAAGCACAAGGGTGGGAGCTAGTGCTGGCAAAGGGGAAGGAAACGGCCAATAAAACCCAGAGCTGAGCGGCTTAGTGGAGCCAGGACGCTGGGGTCTACTTAATTGCTCTGAAATGAAAAAGTTTCGGGGGTTTTCATGAAATCCCATAGGCGCCCTTGCCAAGCCTCAAATATTAGATTGAATTACAAAGCTTCTAATCCCTCCCTTCTCCCCAAACCATGAGTCTTATTTTTTCTGGATGTTTGTCCCCCGCCTCAGGCCTGGTAGGAGAAAGGTTAACAGAATGAGGGTGAGGCACCCAGTGGGTGTACCCCGACTACTTTCCTGCCAAGAGCCTAGTAACACCCACACTGTGGCGCTGGTGGGACTCTACAGTGATGAGCAGTGGGCATCCACTGTGCTGAGAGCTCTGAAAACATTTAGAAAAAAGTGCTCCACCTGAAATCTAGGGTAACTACACAGTCTACATAGGGGTGTGGGGGGAAGGCTGTTCCACATCTTTCATCAGAATCTTGAAGAACTCTAAAAATAAAAAGGAGGACGCTGGAGATCTGGCGCAGCATTTAAGAGCACTTATTGCTCTTGCAAATGACCCAGGTTCAGTTCCCAGCTCTCACATGGTGACTGACAGCAGCCTGTGATTCTTGTTCGAGGGGATCCAATGCCCTTAGCAGTCACAAAGCACACACATGGCACACATGCACACATGAAAGCAAAGCACTCATACACATTTTAGAAAATGAACAAATCTATATAAAATTTTAGAAGAGTAAAAGAAAAGTTCAGAAGAAATGACAGAGAGCAGGAGTGTAATACAGCTAGATGTTTCTAGGGGAGAGACATACTTTAGGAAATGATGAAAGGGCTCCTGGGATTGGGCACAGGATGGCTAAGTGTGGGAAGCATTCCTCATCTGACCTCACCCAGTAGGGAGCAGCTGAGTAATTGAGGGAAGGAAACCTGGCTAAGATGCAACAATAAAATCAACCCGATTAGTCATGAGCCACAGAGGCCTGGTCTGCAGTGAGTGCAAAGGGCTGGTGAAGGCCAGTGGCAGATAGATGAAGAAGGCAGGAGCTGCTCACCTGAGAGGGTAGACTGCAGTGCAGCAGCCATGCTTGCTTCACATTGTGATATTTAGTGATCTCAGAGGTAGGACCCAGGATTCTGGCAGGCAGAGCCTTCTGGTGAGCTGACTTCCTCCTGTTGGTTGGGTTCTGTTAACTGTATTTTGAAGCCAAAGTCTTGGAACCTTGGAAGGCTCAGCTGTGGAGGCCAGCCCAGAAAGTGCTTGCCCACAAGTGATGGAAAGTCTTTCACTTTCCAAATTATTCTTAGAAAACAAGCTTCCATTTTACTCAGGCTTCAAATAGTACAATCAACCAGTGATAGGAAGATAGTGAAAACATGGATGGCATGATGTAGAAGAGAGCTGTGGAAGCCATCAAGATGAGCATGTAAGCAAAGTTCACATGCATACAAGCTATTCCACACTCATCACTGAGAACCAGAGTATTGGCGAAATTATTAATGCCACTCCATGTAGTTAAAAGGGAGGTTTATTTAGTGGCATAACTTACAAATGAAGGGATAGGTAGGTCGCAGGGTCTGGGAAAGACGCAGTGCAGTCCAGTGGTTTTCTCTGGAGAACTCTGCTCGGTCTACTTCCAGCGTCCAGGGTCCAGGAACCAAGAGAAGCGGCACATCCAGATCTTGGGTGTTCAGGGTCCTCTATTGGCCCCACCTTGTAGGTGTGACAGTTACCGAAGCCTCAATGGGGGTTGGAACTTCCAAATCAAAGCTGGAATGGCTACCCACTACACCAGAGGTCTTGGTCTTTCTATTTTCCTGAGCACATGGCTTAGTGGGAATTGAATATGGAGGCTCCCTTCCCTCTCATGCATACATGAACACTGGCGGTACCTTCCAGAACAGAGAATTTGCTTTCACTCTTAGGAAGAGACTTTGTGACATGGGTTTAGGGTGTACAATGATGGCTCATGCCATGGCTGTGATGATGGTAATTCCATCCCCTACTTCTCCCTGTCTCTCTGAGCTCCCACTGATCTGTTCTTTCCATGTTTGTAATTATGTAGAATGGATTTTCTTAATCAACTTGTGATCTCTTTATTGCTTGCTTGGTGAAAGATATAACTGTTGTGAGAGCATGGGAATGGGGACATGTGTCTAGGGGATGATAACCGTGCACCTGTTTCATCAGAAAACCCTCTGTGAGAGACACAAGGAAGCTGGAGTCCTGTAGCATATCACTTTCACGTTTGCCTCTTGTGGTGGGTCTTTGGATTTCCAGCACAATGCTTATAGTGAAAGCAGTAGCTAAGCCTCAGGGCCAGAAGACACCATGAAGTTAAAGAAGCAGGCAAAACAAGATAGGGGGTCACATGGGTAAAAAACCCAAACTTTTCAGATCCTTAGAGAGATAGCCATCTATTCAAGCACTTAGCCCGTCCCTGTGGCTTCCCACACAACATTCCACATAGTCCCTTACTGGGAGCACCAAGCAGGGAACGTCTCTTTAGAAGAATGCACGTGTGTTTTGGTGGCCCTCAGGAGCCACAGTTTCATTCATGTCCATGTAGCAACCCAGGATTCACCCTCCTTGCTCTGCAGTTGGATGGTTACAGGAACCAGAAAAATAAAGAGACAACTTGCAGGGACATCTTAGGCCTTTCTATGTAGCTTATCTGTTCAAACCTCTCAGAAATATTTCTAAATGCTACTGGTACTCAGATCTTTACATGAGGAAACTGCAGCCCTGACCACATAGTTATCAGTGACCAATACAAGTTTCTAAGCAGGTGGACATTTAAAAAATGCCAAAGCTTATTTTTCATTTATTTAACACCCAAATAGTCATTCATATGTTCTCACCTGTCCAGGTGACAGTTCAGAGATGTCATTCCTGATATCTTCAGAACCTGTTTTCTCCTGGTTTTGGTTTTCCTGAGATTTGTCCCCTAAGATAAGCTTTATTTAAAATTTATTGAAAATGCATTTTAAATCCAGAATGCCCTATAGTAATACATAGGCTAAGTTTTATATTTTAGTGACTAAGATTTAAGGCAGTTGAGGCCTCTAAATAATGTAATAAAGTTTAAGCCAATGCATTTGATTCTGCAGATGCTAGTAAAGTCTGCTGCAGGGAACAGAATATCTATATGAGTCTCCCCACCCCTTAATAATTTAGAAATCAAGAAATAGGCAAAATTCAGTGTAGTTCCTATGTGTAAACATGAAGCATGGTGTTCAAAATTCCTTGAAACAACTTTAATAGAAATATTTTGGCAAAGAAAATTAGTGCATGTAGCTGTGGGTAACATGACCTTAGTTCTTTTCAAAGATCAATTGGAGACACATGCCTTTAATCCCAGCACTCAAGAGACAAGCGCAGGCAGATCTGAGTTCGAGGCCATTCTGGTCTACAGTGTGAGTTCCAGGACATCCAGGACTATACAGAGAAACCTGTAGAAGTAACGGTCTTATTAAATAAGAAACACAGAGCCAAATGCAGAGTTAAAAGCCCAAGAGGTCAGAGCAGTAGCTAAGAGCTGAAACTAAAACCACCTTCTTTTCACCCGCTGCCGCTGCCATCCTTGCCCTGAGAAAGAGACCTACTTCCTATGTGTCTGCCTTTTTATTGACTTTCTGTTTTGCCTTCTCATTGGTTGTAAACCCAACCATATGACCTCCTCGTCACTGCCTGTCTATACAGACCTCCAGGTCTCTAGGGTTGATATTGAGATTAAAGGTGTGTGTCTCCAAGCTGGCTATGTCCTTGAACACACAGACTCTGCCTGCCATGTGATTGGATTAAAGGTGTGTGCCACCACTACCCTGCTTCTGCTATGGTTTGCTATTAGCTCTGCCCCCCAGGCAACTTTATTTATTAACATACAAATAAAATCACATTTCAGCACAAACAAAATATCATCATAGAAACCCTGTCTCAAAAACAAGCAAACAAATAACAACAAAAACAAAAAACAAACAAATAAGAATAAATTGGTACTTTTATTTTCTATAATAATTTCATTTTGTATGTTCATTTGTACATGGTACAGCATTACTTGAGGACATTTTCTTATAAGTAAGTAGTATACATTAGACACATTGCCCCGTCCTCCGTGTATTCACTTTTCTTTCCTGCTCCCTCCCCACTAATCTCCTTTGTTTCCCTAGACAATTTCACTTCTATTTTCCTGTCATATATACATACACAATTTTAAGTATCTACAAAAAATCTAGAAACTATAAATGAGAAAAAAGTATATTTATATTTCTGAAAATGGCTTAATCCTCTTAATGTAATTGTTTCTAGTTATATCAATTTTCCTGTAAACTACTTAGCTTCTTCATTGGTGATAAATTTCACTGTGTATCTTCACATACTCTCTTTATCCTGCCTTCTGTTGGTGGGTACCTTGGCTGCTTCTTTTATGTGGCTGTTGTGAACAGTATTGGAGCAAACTGATGGCCAGTGCCTCTGGTTGAGTAAATGGTCTCTTCTGGAGTTGGGGCCTGTACTTCTGATGGCCTGGATGGCCTCTGGTCCAGCAGTGGAGAGCTTCCTAAGTTGGGGGCTGTAGTTCTGGGGATACCCATGGCCTCTGATCTGACTGGGTGTTCTCTGGGGTTCAGGTTGCTGGTCTGGCTTCTGGTGTGGTAGGAGGCTTCTGCCTGGTTTTCAAGGAGTTGGCCTGGTCTCTGGGGTTCATGCTGCTGGCCTAGCCTCTGGTGGCATAGGAGGCTTTCTCTGGAGGTGTGGGCTAGTCTATGATAACAAAGAAAGGAGAGGTGGCTGGGGTTATACTGGGCAGGCACAGGCAGGGTAGAAGGGTGGTCTTACTTGGGGTTCAGAACGCTGACCTGGCCTCTGGTGGGGTAGGAGAATCTCATAAGCTGTTTCCTAACTTAATATATGGTTTCATTTCTTCAAAAAAAAAAAAGCCTTTATTTTATATATTTTTCTTTAGTTTGTGTACATGTGTGGAGGTTAGGGGAGAGCTTTGGAAGCCAGTCCTCTTCTATCATGTGGATCCCAGGTATGGAACTTTGCCAGAAGGCACCTCTACTCACTGAACCATCTCTCAGGCCCATTTAACTGTTTATTTTGTTGTACAGAAGCTTTTTTATTTCATAATATCTCTCTTGTCAATTGTTTCCTAGTCAGAAAATCTTTGCTGGTGCAGTAAAGCATTTTTCTGTTTTTTTAAATCTCAGTTTCAGAGGTTTGGGTCTTAAGTTAAAGTCTTTTATCCATTTGGAGTTGATCTGTGGCCAGTATAAGAAAAGTGAATCTAGTCTTGTTCTTTTTCATCTAGACATAAATACTAATACTAACTAGTACTAATACTGGTTACTAGGGTTACTAGGGTTATAACCTGAGTCTAGGAAGCCCTGAGAAGCTAATCTCAGGCATATATCCTCAACAGGTCAATTAAATATCTTCAGTGTCCTGACATGAGTTTTAGGTTTCAATAGAGTAAAAGAGATATGGATAACTGAGCAGTCCTGGTCAAGGTGTGGTCCTATCCATCACTGACCCTTCACTTCTACTTCAGTCTCTCTGCAAGGTAGTCTGATAAGTTATCAGAACTGTGTGAAATCCCTTGCCCTGGAATGAACTCTCCTTCTGTCTGGCACTGGACTTCAACCTTTTCTTTATCATAGTATCCTAGTTACTTTTCATTGCTGAGATAAAATAACTTGACCAAAGCAACATAAAGTGGAAGAGATTGTTTTAGCTTATGGTTCCAGAGTGATACAGTCTATCATGGTGGGGAAGACATGACAGCAGATAGGAAAGGTGTGATGGCAGGAGCAGGAGGTCACATTGCATCCATTCTTGGAAAGAAAGACTGATGAATACTTGTGCTTATCTCACCTTCTCTTTCTTACATAGTCTAGGATCCCACTCCAGGGAATGGCTCCACCCACAGTAGGCAAGTCTTCACATTTCAATAATCTAATCAAGATAATCTTCCCACAGGCATACCTAGAGACCCATCTCCCAGGTCATTCTGTATCTTGTTAGTTGGCAAATTAAACTAACCATCATTTTTGCAAGCATTTTATCTACTGAACCATCTCTTTAATCCAATATTTTATTTGAGTGTTATACTTTTTTTAAAAAGTAAAATCTCTCTCTATGTGTATATGATATATGTGCATATATGCATAATGTGGGTATATATGTATCTGTGTGAGTAATTGTGCTTTTGCTTGTGCTTTTGAATGTGTGTACATGCATGCCATGGCCCCCATGGAATTCAGAGGACAGCTTCTGGTATAGGTCCATACTTTCTGTCTTGTTTGAGGCAGGATTTCTGTTGTTTGATGATGTATATGCCTAGCTACCTGGTCTGAAAACTTCTGAGGATTCTCTTGTTTCCACCTCCCATCTCACTGTAGGAGCATTAAAGATTAGAGGCTTGTGCTGCTGTGTCTGGCTTTATGTGGATTCTGAAGATTCAAACTCAGGTTCTCACAATTGTATGGCAAATGAACTGTCTCTCTAGTCCCATGTTATTTACTTCTTATGAGATAATTGTGAATGGAACTGTTTCACTGATTTCTTTGTGAGCATGTTTGTTATTGGTGCATAGGAAGACTACTGATTCTTGCATATTAATAGTACATCTTGCCAGTTTACCGGAACTGTTTATCAGATGTAAGAGTTTTCTGAGGAAGTCTTAGGGTCACTTGTAAAATTATATTCTCTGCAAATAAGGATACTTTGAGTTCTTCCTTTTCCCTTTCTTCCATGCTGTTTCCTTCTCTTGTTTTACTGTTTTAGCCAAGACTTCAAGCACAATACTGGATAAAAGTTGAAAAAATAGACACTCTCTTATTCTTGGTCTCTTTAGGGATTTTTATCCTGAAGGGACATTGGATTTTGTCAAGCTTTTTTGAATGCTGATGATGACTGATATTGAGATTGATCATGTGATTTCTGTCCTGGAGTCCATTTATGTGCTGTGTTACACATTGATTTGTGCATATTGAATCTAGAATGAAACATTTTTATCATAACGAATCCTCTTTTTGATATGATCTTGAATTCTGTTTATAAGTATTTTATTGAGAAGCTGTTTATCTACATTCTTCAAGGTGATCAGTCTGCAATGTTCTCTTGTGCCTTTGTGTGATTTTGATATCAGGGAGTAGTACTGACTTCATTAAAAGGCATTTGGTAGCATTTCTTCCTTCTCAATTTTAAGAATAGTTTGGAAAGCATTGGTGTTACTTTTTAGTAAAGATCTGATACCATTCAACAGTGAATTCATATGTGTCTGGCTTTTTTTATTATTATTTTTGAGACAGGATCTCATTGTGTAACTCTGACTGATCGTGCTATATAGAATAGGCTCACCTGAAAATCACAGACGTCTGCCTTTCCTCACAGCAACTATTAACTGCCCATCGTTCTGCAGGGAAAAGTGAGGCCTTATGGGCCCTTCCCCCATCTGTGATGGAATTTTGAAAGGCCCAACATATGCAAGTCTTTGGCAGGTGGCCCCTGGTACTGCAAGTTTATGGCTGCAAAAACTACAGCATGTCCAGGAAACAGTGTTTCATAACACTCCTTCCTATTCTCCAGCTCTTACACTCTTTCTGTTCCTCTTCTATGGTGTTTCATGAGCTTGGGCGTGTGTGTGTGTGTGTGTGTGTGTGTGTGTGTGTGTGTGTGTGTGTGTGTGTGTCTCTGTGACATAGATGCTTCATATAGGGCTGAACACTCAATTGTCACTTATTTTCAACACTTTGGTAATTTATGAGTTTTTGCATGAACATAAGCAACCATAAGCCTCTCTAAGCAAGAGAGCAGCTTAGGACTATAGGTATAAACATAAATATTTTGAAGAAAGTTTGATATCATGTCATTTAGGTAAACTATAGTAGGCTCACCATAGGTCTTATGACCTTGCCAGCTGTGGCCTTATGACCAGGTTTACAGGTATGACCTGTTTTACAGGTATGAGTCCCTTCTGTGGAGTGGAATGTTCACATATATGTGAAACAATATGTGAATATGTATAATATAGTCTAATTATAATTCCTCCATTATTCTTTTCCCCATCCCATTGAACCTCTTCTTTGCAGCAAATGCCCCCTCCTACTTTAATACCTTTTTATTTTTGTGGGAAATCCAATTAGAAAGTTGTTGGTTACCCCCCATAATAGTCATGCCACTCTTTTACCAGTAGGTATAACATGCCTGACAGATTGGTATTGTAGTTCACAGTTGAATTAGTTGTTTTATAACTTTTCTCCCTTAGAAGCCTGCAAAGCAACTTCTAGCACTAAGAAAACGAGCCAGCAGGATGAATTTTCCAGCTAAGTTCCAGCCTGATTTTTGCAATCAAAGTGTGCAATGAATGACATCAGTATCCTCTAGCTCTGGTGGGCAAACAAGAGCAATGGCAATAATTGGGAAAAATTTTTTTTAATTACTGCTTCAATTCCATTGCTTTGTGTAGATCTGTTTAAATTGTTTATCTTATATATACTGTTTCATTTTCACTTAATTCTAGGACTTTTTAAAATTTCCTTCTTAATTTCTTTAATGAAATTACTCATCATTCAGTATGTGTTGTTCAATGTTCACAAATATGTTCTATCCACATATTTGCTAAGATTTCTTTTGGATACTATTATATAATCTGATTATAGAAGTTGCATGGGCTGCTGAGAAGAGTGTATATGCTGCAGTGTTTAGATATAATGTCCTGTAGATATCTGCTAGATGCATTTGATTTATAATGAAATTTAACTAAGGTATTTCTACAATATTATTTGTTAGAATGTCCCATTTATTGATGAGAGTAGGGTATTGAAGTTACCTACCATTATCATATTGGTGTTAATCTGTGTTTTTATATCTAGTAGCATTTGTTTTATAAAATTGGGTATGCCCATGTCCAGTAGACATATGTTCAGAATTATGTCCTATCTTAATCAGTAACAAATAACATTCTTTTTCCCTACTTATTAGTTTTTACATAAAAAAAACTTTGTCTACTTTGCCAGATATTAGTACAACAGTACTATTCACTTTTTAGTTCAATTTGTTTAAATAACTTTTTCCATTCTTACATCTGGTGATTATAACTTTCTTTGACAGTAAGTTATGTCTCTTGGAGGCAACAAATTGATAAATTATTTTTTAAATATCCAATATGTAGTCTGTCATTGGGAAAACTTATAAAACTAACACTCAGAGTTATTATTATCATCATTATCATTGCTATTTTATATGTGATAAATATGTTTATGTGCTTTTATGTCTATACTTATGTTGCCTGTCATGTGCACTTATGTATAGAGGCTGTAGGTTGACATTGGTTTCCATCTGGAGCTTATTAATTTTGCTAGACAAATAGTCTACCAATCTCTGTAGATCCTTCTGTCTGTTTTTCCCAGTGCTAGGATTATGAGCATACACTGCAATACATAGCTCTTTCTGTGAGTACTGGGGAGCTCAAACCTTCATACTTTCATTCCAAATACTTTACTGACTGAGCTCATCCACAGCCCCAGTGTTACTATTATTGAAAGACATGTACTAATTACATTATTTGGTTAATTTTTTTCTTACTGTTTAGTGTTTTCCTATTCCTAATTTGTTTAACTAGTGCTATTCTGTTGTAGCCTCATTGATGTATTGATCTTTTACTTCAGTATAAAAGATTTCTTTGAGTATTTTATAATTAGAATTGGCATAGTGGTCATGAATTCCTTTTGCTTGCTTTTATCATGGGAATTTTTTCTTTTTCCTTCTAGTATGACAAATGGTAGGTTGTGTTGGCAGTTGTTATCTTTCAAAGGTTGAAATACATTATTCCAAGTTCTATTTTTGCTTTTGTTTCTTTGAGAAAGTTGCTGCTTTTCTGGTGAGTATAAGTTTATATGTGACTTTGTTTCAATACATTATATTTGTTCTGTATATTTAGTGTTTCTAACTAGAATACAATGTGGAAAGATTATTTTCTGATGTCCTAACTGCATCCTGTACCAAGATTGGCATTTCTTTCCCAAGATTTGGGAAATTTTGTGGCGCTCATTGTTGGACATTGATCCCTATAGACCTAAGAAAGCTTAATGATTCTGAATGCCGAGAAACGGAGCCACACTAGGCTTCCTAATCACACAGTCTCATGCCAGTAGCAGTGTAGAGACTTGTCTCTGATAGCTGCCTGTGAGATGGAGCTGACTGCCAGCCGCCATAAGCTAAGCGGATTTCCACCGCAGTGCATAATGGCATCTCCAAGCCACACAACACACAGCACGGCAGATTTAGCTTTTTCTAGTATAAAAAAAATAGGTTTCTGGGCTACATGTGCCTTGATAAAGTCATAGACCCACTGCTTCCCAGAGTTGGCAGTGCACATGGCTCCCAGAGCTGGTGGTAAACATACCACTGCCATGTTAGGAAGCTGAGGTGGATGGAGTCAGCAGCCAAGGCTGCCACTTCTGTCCTAGCCACTCTGCAATTTAAAGCAATAAGACACATTCAGATGAGATAAACTTCTAAACGGTTTACAATGTGTACAAAAATGTATGAAGGCTTGGGAGAGAGAAAAAAATAATATATATAGTATGTAAAGAAATAGATGGTTTTAAAAAATAAAGTCTTTAAAGAAAAAGGAAAAGTAATATAAAAAATAAGATAAAATCGATATCACACAGAGAATCTGGATTGTGTTGTCTGTGGCATTTTTAACTTCAGAAAGACATTTGATTGTTAAGGCTGCTCAGTTAAACAAATATGTATATTTTAAAGGTACCTTGACTTCAAAATTTGGATGTAAGGATATGTTGCTTTGGGAAGGAGGCTCTGCTTTTGTTTTCACAGAAAGCAAGAGGCTATGGATTTGCTCCAGATTAAGATACATCAGGTTTGACCAGCCAAGACCTCCTGAAAGGTCTCTGATGACACCACGGCCCAGGTGATCCAACATCCAGAATGGTTTCAAGGCAACTGGCTCAGACAATACAGCCTCACAAACTATTCCATAGTCCTAAAAATTTCTTTGTGTCCTCATAAGTATACAGCACCCTAATCCAGCAGGAAGTAGTATGAGAAGCTACACCCAAATTCCCAAATATACCAAGCTGGGTCTAGAGATGGAATTGGCTCACTTCTTCTCTAAACCCAAACATATTGCTAAAAGAAAAGGTTGAGAGATTCTTCTGTCCCATATCAGCAGAGCCCACTTGTGTGGGACAGAGAAAAACCAATATTTTTATTTAAAGTAGGTTAATTATAAATACAATCTCTTTCTAAAGAAGAAAAGGGGATGGTATAGATATAATAGGATGAAAGGGTAGATTAATGAACCCACTTTTAAAGAGCAACAACTTGTTTAGAAATGTTTTACATTGCTATGGATTTTAGTTTATTGATACAAGTTTAAATTTAATTTTGTTATACTGTATATTTCTACTCTCGTTTGAGGTATTATGTTTATGTAACTCATTTCAGTTGTAATGGATAATTAAAAATACAGGTTAATAATTAGTCTTCTATGGATAGTCAAACTTATAGTCATGTTAAGTTTTCTAGGTATACATAGATATAATTCAATTAGGTAGGTAATCTTCAAACACTTCAAAGACCTACAGAATATGGCATTTAAAATGTTTTAAAAATTTAGACTTTCTGGACAGTGATACATGTTTGCTCCTGGCAGCACCGATTTACTTCAGAGAGGAGGATGGGCATCAAAGACATTCTATATGGAGTTTATTTTCTTCTTGGCAAACATAGCCATTTGGGCAAGAAACTGCTCTTGCCTGGACTGCTGATAATATGTTATATAAACTGGACATAGAGGACCCATAGGAAGGTAATCACTGAACTATGCAAGCCAAAATGGTTCTTAAGGTTCCTGCCTCCCAGAGGAGATTGTCAAGTATTCTACAGGACACAGGGAGAAGCAACTAAAAAACTCTAGGCCTATTGGCTAAAGATGCATGTTCCAATGTTGCAGAGGAACTTTGGATGACTGTCCAGGCAGCCAGTTGTCTCTGTCATTTCCAGAATTTTTGGAAGTTGCTTACAATTCACTTCCTGTTTACTTAGGTAATATATCCTTCTGGGGTCTTAGATGTAGTTGAAGAATAAATAGTTATAATCATAGTTTTTCTTGGTTATAATAAAAGATAATTTAGATATGAAACCTTAGACTCACAAATATAGGATAGATAAAATATTTTCTTTGAATCTGACAAATATAAATTGACTAGATATTGTAACTGTAATTCTTGCTTGGTAACTATTTTGTTATATGTAATTTTACTAGGTTAAAGTTAAAACCTTCCTTTTTGATTAGACCAGAAAAGGGGAAGTGCTGTGGGATGTCTTTCTGTATGCTGTGAATATGTGTGGTTTATAATAAATAAATAAATAAAGCTGCATTGGCCTATTGCAGGGCAGGATGGGTCCCTGTGGGAAAATCCAAAAGAGATAATGACAGAAGAAGAGCGAGGTGGGGGAGACACCAGGCCGCCACCAAAAGGGAACAAGATGCAGCAGACCAGTAATGCCATGGCCACCTGGCAATAAATAGATTAATAGGAATGGGTTAATTTAAGAAGAAAAAGCTAGCAAACAAGAAGCTGAAACCGTAGGCCATACATACAGTTTATAATTAATATAAACCTCTGAGTGATTATTTTATAAGCAGCTGTGGGACCAAGGGACTGTAGAACTGAGGGGCCGGGTAAGACCCAGAAACTTCCAGCTATCGGATGCTGGGAAAACCTGGTGGCTATTTCCTCTTTGTTACATTAAATAGGCACCTGAGTTAGCTTTTTGTTCCAAATTTGAGGCTGAACAAATTTCACTGTTTCTGATGGTCAGGCACATAGTCAGGGCAGGAAAGAAAGAAAACAAATGATTCCCATCATTCCTCTGGATTCCTCTTAGAAACTAGCCTCTAAGACTGGATTGCAGCAGCTTGTATGTAAAAACAAGAAAAAGACACCAATGGAAAAGGGCAAGTGACGTTCATTTTATTTAGGAAGTTATAAAGAAAAGATGACTTCCATTTCACTTCTCTTCTCTTCTACTTAAATCTGGGGAATAAAAGCAGTTCTCAGGACTTCATTACCCTCCCTCACACTCTCCACCATAGAAATGTTGGTATCAGTGTGCTTCAGACTGAAGTTCTCAGCTTTCTGCCCTTTCTGGCACTGGGTCATAGAGAACTATTGAAGTTCAGTGTCAGATGTGTAGAAGTTGAGATCATCAACAAAAGGAAATGTCTGTTTATTTTATTTGTAGATACAAAACTTTAAGTTTGCATAGTGATTTTTTAAAAAATAATAGTAATTCTAAATGTGGTTTGTTACTGTTTTGTTGTCTGTGGGTACTAAATCTACAACAGTGAAAAAAAATTGAAAGCTTTGATGAAATGTTTCTGGAAACATGCCATCTATCAGCTGGCTGACAATTGGTTTCTCTACCTGAATAGCAATTGTAAGTAGGCAAGAAGCTCCAAGAATGCTAAACTCTGGCATGTTTCATTTCCTTTGTTATTTCAGCATCAAGAAGTGGCAGCTGGCAGGCAGAGGCTATGGCAAGTGGTGCCCTCTAGTGTAATAATCCTCCTGCCCCTATAAACCTCATAGTCTCTCTGAAGGCCTCAGGTATGTCAGTTGCTGCTCAGATGGTGAGCTTTGACCCTGCAGACTTGATAACACTTGGGAACTCTCCCTTTTTGGGCTTCTTAACAGCACTGTAGCAGCTCTTTGCTCTCTTCTGCTTTCCGTCCTCCCACTGTGGCTGCTCTTGAACAGTTCAGTTGCTTCCTCAGTTAGTGGCATGTGTCAGGAATTGGAGTGCTTGCCTCTGTCCAACAGTATTTGGAAGATGGGATGCAGGCAGAACCAGTAGGAAGGCCTGAGCCTCTGTGCTATGCCAGTCCTGATGGTGGCTTCACACTTACTGGTACTGCTGATAAGTAGGCTGAGGCTTCCTAGCCATTGCTTCATCAGTGAAGTGGAGAGCTCTAGGGCTTTCCCTAGGAATCTGAGGCTGGGGTTCAGGAATTGAGCATTAGCAACTCAGAGGCTGGTCGAGATCCTAGCACCAGGTGCCTGCAGCTGGGAGCATGCCCTGGGCTTCTAGAACATTTGCAAGTATTTGTGGTTTTTTGTTTTCTGTACTGGAAATTGAACCCACTTGGTAAACACTCTATCAACAAGCAACCCCTATCCTTTAACTCTTTATCTGGAAGCAAGGTCTCTGCAAGTTGTCTTTCTTGGCTTTGAACTCTGTGTACTAGGATCCCTTAAATTTCGCATCTTTCTGTCTCAGCTCCCTGAGTCCTTGGTATTACAGGCCCATTTGATAAGTTGTAAGTGCCCAGATGGAGAGGATAGTCTATTGAGTAGGCAAATAGCAATGTAGTCTGCTAGCAGGCTGAGGCAGCTGGAGGGCAGTCTATGTGCTGGGGAGGCAGGAAGAGGATTTCAGAATGAACAGCAAAGGAAGACTACATGTAGGCTAGGACAGTGGGCTTCAGTGAGATCTACTTAGGAGAGGTACTCTGTGATTAGGGTGATGTTTGAGTTTGCCTTTCTGTTGTTGTGATAAACACCATGACCAAAAGCAACATGGGGTGGAAAGGATTCATTTCATTTTATAGCTTACAGTCTATCATGAAGTAAAGTCAGACAGGAAATGAAGCAGAGATCATGGAGGATTGCTGCTTACTGGTTAGCTCTCAGAGACTTGCTCAGCTTGCATTTCTATATAACACAGAACTACTTACCCAGGGGTGGCGCCATTTACAGTGGACTGGGCCCTTTCACATCAATGCTTGATCAGGAAAACACTCCACAAATATGTCTACAGGCCAATCTGAGGGAGGCAATTTCTCAACAGACATTCCCTCCTCCAAGATATGTTTAAGTTTGTATCAAATTTACAGAATCTTGAGTCCTCTTGTAGTTTTCTGAAGTGCAATGCATGGCATGTGTAAGAACACACAGTCCAGATCAACTGTGAACAGGTCGAGGAAGTTTGCATGAGTTGCTGTGCATGTGATTTCCAGTTGTGCTGTCTCTGCTCTGCAAATTAAAAGGTGTGAAGATCAGGGCTATGCAAATAAAGACTGTCCTGTGGATGAAAGTTTGGTCCTAGCTGAGGGTGTATCCCTGGGCACCACTTGCAGCTATGGTGTCAGGTTACAGTGGCCAGGAGCCTGGGATTTCTAGATGATGCTTGTAAAAGTGCCCCAGTGGAGACCAGTGTAGATGTAACTGTCTTGTTAAATAAGAAACACAGAGTCAATGCAGAGATGAAAGCCCAAGAGGTCAGAATAATAGCTAAGTGCTAAAAACCTTCACTGCCATTCCTGTCCTTCCCTCCACAAGAGACCTCCTTCCTGTGTATCTGTCTTTTTATAGACTTTCTGTTCTGTCTTCTCATTGGTTGTAAACCCAACCACATGAACTCCTCGTCACTGCCCGTCTACACACACCTCCAGGTCTTCTATGGTTGGTATTGAGATTAAAGGCATGTGTCTCCATGCTGGTGGTACCTTGAATACACAGAGATCTGCCTGTCATGTGATTGGGATTAAAGGCATATGCTACCACTGCCAGACTTCTGCTATGGCTTGCTTTTAGCTCTGACCCCCAGGCAACTTTATTTATTAACATACAAATGAAATCACATTTTAGTACAAATAAACTATCACCATGGATCAGCTCTACACTTTGGTCTTTTTTTTTTTTTTTTTTTTTTTTTTAAAGATTTATTTATTTATTATGTATACAGTGTTCTGTCTGCATATACACCTGCATGTCAGAAGAGGGCACCAGATCTCATTATGGATGGTTGTGAGCCACCATGTGGTTGCTGGGAATTGAACTCATGACCTCTGGAAGAACAACCAGTGCTCTTAACCTCTGAGCCATCTCTCCAGCCCCACTTTGGTCTTTTTAATGGCCTTCCCTTCATAGTGAGCAGAGTTGTTCAGCTTTCAAGCCCCACCCCCTGCCATTTTGTGTTCCAGATTAGCCCACATTACTGAGAAAACCGTGGAAGAGAAGATTTCATTGGAGCTGGTGTCACAGGACCAGGGAAGGTAAGCATGGGAAAGTGCCCCAGCTAGCTCACTAAGAAGCCATGCCTGTCTGCTTATTTAGTCTGAGAAGGGGTGTTTGGACCAATCACAGCTGTTTTTATCAACCAGTTACAGCCTTGCTTCTTAGCACCTTGCAGTCATTAAGACATGTGCTTTGGACCAATCATGGCCTTGTGTTTCAGCACCAATGGCAAGAAGTTGCTTCACTAGGGGAAAGTACTCCACTCTGATGAAATATCTGGTCAAAACTGTTTCAAACATGTGTCCTAAGTATTCAGGTCAGTTGAAATCTTTATGTAGTTGTCTCACAGGATCCATGGAGTGTTCAAGATGGCTGGTACTGGCACAGGGTAGTCAGGCTGTGAATCTGACTGACCTTTGGCTCAGAGCAACTGTGGTAACACAGGAGAGTTTAATAGCTGCTAATTGCACAATTAATTTATTCTACCCCAGTGTCTTTGATTATCTCCAGGAAAATGATCATCAGAAAAAAGTGTTCACAATATAAACTGAATAAAATATAGTGACAGTAACAGTAATTAAGCACCTTTTAGCAGTAATTTAGCAGTGGTTTAAGTTGGCTAGATATCCCAGCAAAGGCAGGGTCATTTGTGTCTGTCTCAAATGCCTAATCTTCCAACAATTTACCTGCATTTTCCTTTAACTTATCCAAAGCTAAAGAGGAGTGAGCTTCAGATTGTGGAAACCATGGTAACAGGGCAGAAGTGTAAGTCTGAAACTGAAGCTGAGTCTCTTAGATGTGTACAGCAAACAGAAACATTGAAACAAATTATGTCAATTTCAAGTAAGTTACTTTTCTGAGCTCCTTTGGAACCTTGGGTGATTTCAGTGTTGGAAGAGCTTAAGAGCCATTCCTCTTTTAAAACAGTGGCCTAGAATATCTGAGGATTTTCATTGTGCTCTGTTTACCCGTCTGGTAAAAGTGGCTGCATCAACTGCACTGAAATGAGGCATTAAAAATATGTAGTATAGATATGATAAAAAGTAATTTTCATTTGCAAGTTTGGTGACCAAGTACCTTATTTTTTTTTTAAATTTTGTTTTATCTTCTAATATTATTTTATTTGAAATACTATTTTGTTTGGGTCTGTAACAGTAAATGTGCAAAGCTTTGGGCTTCTTTAGAGAGAATACAGAGGAAACCCCTCCATTTCTAGACAAAAAGAGGACCCCCAGCACAGCACTTGAAGGACAATTTGACCCTCATTCTTTCAGCCTGGAGACACAGTGGCAGCAGGCCCCAGGAGAGGACACCCTACAGCTAGCTCCCTGTCCCAGCTGCATAAACTTCAAAAGAATCTGCTTTTAGCTCAACAACCAGACCCTGAAAGCTTGACATCCTGTAAAAGCTTGACACTGGGGTTTAGCTGGCATGTTCTAGGGGAGGACTCTTTGGCACATGGAATAAACAAAGCTGCTTTTGGAAACATACCTATAGGGTGAAAAGTTGGAGTATATTTAACTTTTACATATCATTGCAAACTTGGAAACCTCTTGTGCCTGCTATGATATTGTTTGACTTTAATTTTTTTGAATGGTGCTGGGGACAGATGGAACCCAGTGCTTCTCACATGTTCTACCACTGAGCTATGCATACAGTATTGGCTATATTGTTATTTCATATTAAAACATCTTTATATTGAACCAAACCTTTAAAAGCATAAAAATTTCTGTTTTCTTCAATAGTTCAAGTATGTCATTCAAGTGCTTGAAATGTAAATAGCAACAAAACAATTGTTATCAGAAAGCCTTAAGGGAGACTTGTTGATAGAGTACATCTACAAGGCAGTGGGTTCGGTCATTAGCATTTCACAAACAAGTGGAAGGCTCTCTGAGCACATGTGTTTCTGGACCATCCCCCACTTCTCTTTTTCTTATTTGAAGAATATTCACAACGACCTCCTGGATATGACTCTAAAGAGAAAAAAATCCTTTCATCTTAAATTCCTGTAGATTTTGTGCCTCTGGAATTTCATATGAGGTGTCAAATTTAGCTGACCATAAACTTTTCACTGGAGCAGAAATACCCTGGAGGGGAAATGTCATGCTGTGTGCTGGTGAAGTGTGTCGTGTGGGAATACTGACTGTGGTTCCTTGGAGGGTCTTCTGCAGGTACCATGCTCTTTGGGGGTGTACTTTGCCTCTTAGGGACAGGGTACAGAGAATTTTGTGTCAATTTTATATGGCTTCTTTGATAAGTGATAATACTAATCAACATTTAAGTAAGTTTTTTTTAAAATTTATGGTGTTGTAACTAGTATTTCATCTTCCTTGATTATCTCTAAGCTTTTACTCACTCTTAGTGGATGTAGTACATTTATAGGTAATTAGAAGACAATTATCAATTTATTATTAATTTTATCATTTTAAAATTCAAATATTATGTCTCTGACTTATTTACTTATTTTGTGCCATTGTGGACTGAACCCAGGTCCTTATGCATGGCAGGCAAGCACTCTGTCATTGATGTACACTCCAAGCTCCATTCCTGAGTTTTCTTACAAGTCATTCTGTTTGTTGGTACATCTTACCTTGGGCTTTGCCTACAAATACATAGTGATATTTTGTAGTCAGTATAAGTTGCTTTTGGTATTTATCTTGCTTAAGATGCTGCTATTTGTCTTAAGAATTTGCTCAGCAAGACCCTTAAAATTGCTAGTCCTGGGTCTTGCCCTTCTGGGTGTTCCCCTACAGCAATGATGTATGGCATTTCCTCAGAGAGTCTACCTGTTGAATCCGAGACCTTAATGTGCACAGAATCCTGCTTTCCTTGCTGTGTGTGGAGCCACCAGGGCACTGTGGAGAGGATTTGTGAGTTTAAAACCCAGGAAGTATAAGGGTTCTGGTAAAGGACTAATGATGGCCTGACCATGGGTGGTCTGTGGAGCTTAGTGGAGGAGATAAGACATTCCCAAGGAATGGTATCTATCCAAAAGTGAAGGTGACTGGGGGGTAGGGGGTGGGCAGAGTTTGGTGTGAAGCAGGTTCAGCCAGTATTCTCTGGACACAGGTCTGAGGTCACCTTCTCTAAGACAGCGATGCCTCTGACTTGCCCTGGAGCTAGCCTCAAGGAAGAGCTGTGATTTCCATCACAATACCTGGGGAGCCAGCCTAAGGGAACTATCCAGGAATGAGACCTGCAAAATGGCTCACAGACAATGGGACTCTCAGAAGTAGGTCCTTGGGGAACTTTAGCTCTACTCACCAAAATGTGAAGCAACTACTGATGGGCTTGGGGAAGCAGACACAGCTATGCTAGCAGAGTATTGAGGCTTCAGCTCCTGGGATTCTGAATAGCTGAAGAGGAGCTGTGTTGGGCTGTAAATTTGGCTAGAACCAACCAGCAGCACAAACCAGGAGATAATTCTAAGTAACTTGGCTCTTTTCCAACTGACTTCAAAAGTTCTTTTATGAGACTTCAGAATTGATCCAGGCTGATGGAAATATCACTATTTACCTGACCTAGTAGAGGAGTGAGTTTAAGATTCTTTGCTATTTTTAAAAAACAGGGAACTGAATCCATAGATTTTTCAACTCTAAGGTATCTGAGACATGAAAGAGAAGTGTCTGGTCTGATCTGAGGCAATCTGCAAAGGAGCATGTTCCACATGGGCAGAGGGCTGCTTGAGGGGTCTGCAGGACCAGGATCTGAATTATGTCAAGCATGCAAGTTCTCAGTTCTGTGTCTTCCTGTCTGGAAAGGGAAGTTTAGCTCTCATCCAGGCTCTGCAAGGGGCAGTGAGAAGGACATGGTGCTTCTGCTACCATTACTGTTCACAGAGTGATTCATGGTGACAGAGCCCAGGTAGAACATGATCTTCCAAAACATGCAGGTGAGCAACCACAGGTTTAGCCCAAGTCCAGTGACTCTTGCAGCTATGTCCAGGATGTAGTCGTTTATACATTGTACCAGCACAGCTGTGCAGTTAATGTTGTTAAAAAGGGCCTATCAAAGAGTGAAAAACCAAGCCCTCATGGGTCTGGAGTCTCAGTAGTTAAGAGCACTTGCTGCTGTTGCAGGCACCCACAAAAGCAGCTTACAACCTACTATATCTCAAGGTCAGTAATATCTAACACCCTCCTGTGACCTTTGTAGGCAGCTCCAGGAACACACACATGGTGCACATGCATACATGTAGGCAAACACACACACACACACACACACACACACCAAACCACCCACAAAATCAATCAATCAATCAACCAACCAATCAATCAATCAATCTTTTTTTTTTTTCTTTCAAAGGCTGTAAGACCTGGTACTGTTTTGAAGCTAGGTTCTTCCCTATTCCTATGCAATCTGTAGAATGGTTCAGTGCCTCTCAATCTTGTTTATTTCATCTGTAAAGTGGGGATAGCAACAGACCCTGGACCATGGTAACTGGAAAGAGGAAACATCATCTTGAAAGGTACCTCATGCTATGACATGTACATACAGCCTACTCTCCCCAGTTTGTGCTGTTTCTGGCAGCTCACTGTCATCAGGAGTCATAGAAGACTTGACTCTGTCTCTTTTCCATCTGAGTACCAGAACTCATTCAGGAATCCAGCAGTCACAATCATATGCAGCAGTTTCTCTAATTCCTCTCCCTCTCCTCAATGCAGGCTCTGCAAATCCTACCTGTCTGCTTTTCCTTCTGGGCTATCTAGGCATAGGTAGGTACTCAACAAACATTTGGGGAATGAACGAAAACAGAGGATAATGCATTCTCATAGTCTTCCTGGACGCTCTACTGAGAATGTTGAAGGAGAGAAGCTTCTAGATTGGCCTTGGGTTCAGATTACAAGGGCTCACTGACTAGCCCTAGTAGCCCTGGGCTTGCTGCTGACCCCTCACATCTAGTGTACTAAGGTGTGAGTAGACAGGCAGTCACCTCTGTCTCACAGCATGGCTCTGGTCCCTACACCGACCCCCCACCCCCCATCCCCCACCCAGGCAGTAGTACAGGGTGGACCCATCCCCCACCCAGGCAGTAGTACAGTGTGGGCCTTGCCATTCTATTTCTTAAGAAGAAAGCTAGAGAAACCAAGGTAGTATGACGTTTTCCCATTTGAGATTTAAATGTCGTTCCCAAAGGGAGACTTGCCATTTTTGTCTGCCTGGTTCTGTCTGTACATACATTTGCTGGACATAGATATACTAAAGTTAAAGTTATATTAATTTCTTAAACAAAACAAAAGTACAATAGCAATAAACTCTGCAGCCACTCAGTTTAACTTGAAGGTTTAGTCTTTGGGGCTTAAGGCATGGCTTCCCTGTACTCAGTGAGGTGATGTTGGGTGGCACTCCCAAAGGGATGCATGTTCCTGTGTACTGCTGGCTTGTTGCTCACTGCTTTCCTTTGCAACTTATTTGTTAGATTATTTCTGATCTCACCTTGTTTTGGTTCTCTGAGGCTCATCTGGATGGAAACACCAGCATTTAGAAATTTTCTCATAAGGCAGTATCTTGGTCACCATTCTATTGCTGTGAAGAGACATCATGACCACAGCAGCTCTTACAAAAGAAAGTGCTTAATTAGGGCTTTCTTAAAGTTTCAGAAATTAGTCTGTTATCATCATGTTGGGATGCATGACTGCATGCAGGCAAACATGGTGCTGGAGAAGTAGCTGAGAGTTCTAAATCCTGTTCTGCAGATAGCAGAAAGCAACAGCCGCTGGGCCTGACTTTGGCTTTTGAAACCTCAAAGTCCAGCCTTAGTGACACACTTCCTCCAACAAGGCCACACCTCATAATCCTTATCTTTTCCAATGGTTCCACCCCCTGGTGACTAAACACTCAAATATATGAGCCTGTAGGGGGCATTCTCCTTCAGACCATCACAGGCAGTTTTCTCTAGGAAGTACCCTCTGATTACAAGATAAAAAGAAGGATACCCTTGAGCATACCTTCTTCCAGCTTGTTAAAGAAAGGCAGTATACTCCATCTTGCTTTGTGGAGATAGGAGGCCACTGGGTACAGTCCAGCTTTGTCAGACATCTGGGCACTCTTACAACTCTCCAGTGTCAGGACTCTCCCAGGACAGCCTGTCCTAAGAGCAACCATTCAAACCCTGTCTGCAAACTGAACACAGCCCTCAGAGCAAGGCTCAGGGAAAGTCACCAAAAACTATCTCAGACTTTCTGTTGGTGGAAACAAGGTGCATTTACATAGGAAACAAAGTTCCTACAGCTTTTCTTCTGGGATTTTCCCAGAGTAGTGTAGTAGTGCTTCTAGGAGAGCTGGGAACCCCATTTGCACACACCTGGGGCCTGGCTGTGCAGCATTGCTTCGGCTTCCAACTTCTGACTTTGATGTCTTTTTGGGTCCTCAAGTTATTCCACAGCCCTCATTGATAATAAGGCTCCTCTATCGTTGAAGCTTTCTGGCTGCTAAGACTTCAGAGAGCATGCACCTTATGCTTGTGACTGCAGAAAGAGAAACCGTACCATGCCTGTCCTCTGCTTTAGATTCCTAACCGGCTCCCATCCTCTGATCCTACCAACCAGATTTCCCAGTCTTGGGTCACAGACTTATGCCCCACCTCTGCCTTCTTTGCTTTAGATCCAGGTCTACCAGCATGCCCCTGCTCAGCCACCCCACCTCACACCACAAGGGCCCCACTAGATGACTGCTATCATCACAGTCAGCGAGACTCCACCTGCCGCCGCCCCCTCCCCTTCTCTGGCGCCAGCCACTGGATGGGTCTTGCACTTTGATTATTTGTGTTAACAGTTAATTTAGCACAGAGGCCACGTGTGCCAAAGCTGCCTTCACTTCCTCCTGGCTCCCAACAAATGGCACTTTTACGAGACCCTTTCAAAGTAACTCCCAGGCTGTCTCCCCAGTTTGCAGCCTCTACCTCTCCTGGCAAGGATCCCATTCCTCTGCCCTACATCTTCCATCAGGCGCCCCCTCTCCACAAAGTCACAATACTTTTGTGATCTTCCATCTTTCCCACATTAGCATGAAAGGAGCTGTTTATGTCAGCTCTGCTCGCCTAGCGCCCTAATGGAGATTTATGGAATCATCGTATTTTCTTATGAGCCGGGTGAGTATACCCCTGGGGACCAGGAATCTTAGGCTTGGCGTCCTGCATACCAGCAACTACAGTGGCAGAATTACTTTGGGGACCTTTAAAAAATATCATTCCAATAAAATGTCACATACAAGAAAATTTCTTAGGTTTTTCAACAAAATTCACCTACGTTATTTTTTTTTGGGGGGGGGGGTTCCTCAATAATGCCCAGGTGCATTTTAATTCAATTAAGATGATAGTCAAAATTAGTCATCACAGCATGGTATCTATCTTAATTTGTTTTTCTCTTTCTTCATTAGCAAACTGCTAGAGAAATGTGTAAATAGGTTTGGTACTAAGTCTGAATTCTAAGAAGAATATTTCCTCAAAATTGCCCATCTCATAAATAAAGTGACATGTCTTTTCCATGAGGAAAGCCTGGTGCTTCAGCATTTTACCTAAACCTCAAGTCTAATTCTTTCCAACTCTGTCACAAGAATTCTCTGGACTGATATTGCCCCAGACATCATGAAGGTGTCTTTGGCTTTGGGTGCAGTCAGCCCAGGGTCTTCTCTTTATTCTGTGGGGAGGAGGAAGAGTACACAGGTGAGGCCTTTGTGCTTCACAGGGTTCTTTTGCATCCTGGCTCTTCTTTTCTTTCACAGAATTTGTGCTCAGCCTGCTGACAATGCTCAAGCTTTTGCTTGGTTGTAGCACAGAAACCCAGTGGCTGTTCATGGGGACTCAAGCAGGGTTTACTCATATGCCCAGAAGAAAGCTCAAGCTTGAACCAGCAGGACTCAGTGACAGGGCTTTGTGGCCTATAGGATTATAATCAACCTGATCATTTCAGTGAAGCCAGGGCTTCCAATCTGCTGTTGCATCAACTCAGAGTGTTTTAGACCACTAATGGTTCTTAATCAGCCCAAATTTCTGTGTATCATGGAATCTCCCTTTATTCCTGCATGGCTGGAGAGGCTGACTACTTCAGATCTCTTGGAAGAGTCATTGTTGATGAAAGCTCTGCGAAGGATTCCAGAGGTGCACCCAATGTTGGATGGACCTCCTTGTGCACATAATCTACTTTCTTGAAGCCTCATCCTTTCCTGGACCACTTACGAATTCAAGGAGAGTTCCCCACCAGTAGGCTCACTTTTGGGTGGGGAAATGTTAATTCTTATCTTAAACTGAATGTGTCTTGGCTGATCTCAAACCCTGAATGATAGATTCACAACATGCTCCCATGGTTGGGCATGGTTGCGCAAGCTCGGCAGACCTAGACACTTCTGCCTAGCCAGTGCCACGTCAAAATAGCCAGTTCCAGGTCAAAATAGCCATATCTGGGTCAAAAAAATGTCTTGCAAGACCAGGACTCCATGGCTTTGCATGGTTGCATAAAGCATGCAGTGCAACCATGTGATCAATGAGCATGAGTGGAGTAGCCACATGAACCTGTGTATGCATGCGCGACCCATATTCCCGGCTAACCTCCTTATGCACATGTCTTTCAACAGGCCTGAGCATCTCTCTCTCTCTCTCTCTTATCTTAAAACTCTTGTTAGTGGATTCTGTCGTGTTTTGTGATATTTCCGCTAAATAACTAACACTGAAGTATGTGTTTCTGTATGAAAGGGTAATTGTGTGCTCTAACCCATACTCATGTGTTGTGATACCTGACCAGGGATATTGGCATGGTCTTCAATGTCCAACTCAATGGCCTTACCTAGATTCCCACTAAGTTCCTGGAATACTAGACATTGCTGGCCTTGAGAACTCTGATCTCTGTCACTGTAATCCCACCCTGCCACCTCATTTTTCTACTTTTATCTTCTAGATATAGATAGGACTAGCTCTTCATCTCCAACAACTGCCTTTTTATAGATGACTCTAGAGTTGCACCTTAAGTGGTAAAATTTACAGCCATATTTCTAATGAAATTAGACACTCATAAGTGATTGAACTACCATCATCATAAATTCAACATATTTACTTGTTTCTTCCAATGTTGAGAGACTTGTAGTCTTTGCTCTTAACATAGGCTAGTGAGACACTCATTAGCCATAGTGAGACACAAAACAATAAATTCCATGCCAATATGTAGTTAGACCCTTCTCTGAGCAGGGTGTCAATGGAGCCTAGTACATCCATGTTCCTTGGCTTCTGGGAGCAAACACTGTATCCAACTCCATTTTCTCAGTGTTTGATTTCTTGTATTTCATTATGGCATACTGGTCATTTCTTTACAATTCTTTCCTAGTCATTTCCACCCTTCTCACTCTCCCTCACCATGCTCCAGTGAAGTGGTGGTAATGAATTCCTAATGACTGCCATTTTCTTACTGTATACCCCATCCTGAAATTTTGACCCATTCTCTACTTGCAAAAGTGTAGTTCAAATCAGTTCAGTTACCCTCTGAGAGATGCCTTGTGTGCCAGACACTAGGTGACAGAGTAGAAGACACAGATCTTTCTACCTACATAGAAGAGAACTGTGCTGAAAAAGGGAATTCTGTGTGGTAACTGCTAAGATGGGAATATGATTCTTGTTCACTTGTAGTACAGAATTAACCTTTCTCCTTCTCTCCCTCAAGCACTCTAATTCTTTTAACTAAATGTCCAAAGTTCTTGGTCATCTTGACCCATCTTGGCTTTCTAATACATCTTCTTGGCCACACTGTAGCAATATTGAATAAAATGTTTCATTAGGCACAGGCCCCACATTTCCTGCAGATTTGTTTCCATCTCTGCTTTTTGTCTTTGTCTGAAGTGCCCCCCAGTTGCTTTACTATCAGTTATAACTCTCTTTATTATCTAAACCCATTAGATTCCAGGCTATCCAAGCAGCCTTTATTTATCCCAATATCCACAGATAAGTGTAGCTCTCATTTCTCATTAAAGAAACTTCTCTTTGAAGCAGATGGAGATGATTACAGAAAACCACAACCGGTTAAGATGCAGAGAACAGCTGATTATGGAGCGCCTAGCCTAGGTTGATATCTCTAAAACAGAACTCCTACACCTAAAGATCAGGAAATATCATGGAATAAGGGACAGAAAGGTTGCAAGAGTAAGAGGACCAAGCAAGTCTATTATGAGATTATGTCTCCTAGAAATGACAGGGAAGCTTCACTGATGATACCTAAACAATATGGCTGCTTAAACAAGACATGAAGAAGTACAACACCAACAGACATGCCATTAAGGAAAGGGCAAAATTCACAGGGCCCCACTCCTAGACAAAAATCTATGGACAATTAAGAAATTTAGGAGAAATAGTATTTCCCAAGATTGAGCCTCCTAATTGGCTATCCAATACTAAGTGGTCAATCTTTATACCATATACGTACTAGTAATATTAAACAGATTGAGCAGGTTGTATTTATATGGCTATACATTTATGTGTGTAAAAATAACAATTGAAGAAAAATAGACCATGACTTTGAGATGAAGGGAAGGGAGGACATGGAAGGGATTGAAGGGAGAAAGGAAAAAGGAAAAATGATGTAATTATACTTTAAAAATTAAAAATAAAAATAATTTTAAAAAGAAAGACATCATACTTGACCTAGAGGGTTTGGGGCTCATGAATGGCACATGAATGATATGTTTCAAGGTCCTTTTGGATCCCAAATTCATTACATTTATATGAAGTGGTGTAGTGTTTGCAAAAAAACCTCCATACATGCTCCAGCATACTTCAAATCATCTCTAGGTTGATTGTAATATCTAAGAGACTATAAATACTATGTAAGCAGTTATTAAGCAATATTCTTTAGGGGATAATGACAAGGCAAAAAATCTATACATGTTCAGTATAGACAGTTTCTTTTTGAATATTTTCTATTCTTGGTTGGTTGAATCTGAAGATGCCAAATTGTAGATATAGGCAATACACCATACATGTCCAAAGTTTGTCATTAAAAACAACATGTGTGGAATTATAGGGAAAAAACTAGTGTCATGACTGTAGTCAGTGTTGGTGTGCATCCCAGGAAAAGCTTTTAATCCCTGCCTTAGGAAATTACTAGTAACTTAGTTTCATACATGGAAAAACATTGAGCCTTGTGCTTCATGCTCTCCCTAGAGAAGATGTTGTGTTTCTTCCCAGGAAATTTTTTTATGTGCTTTTCATTGGTTTGGGTAGAAATTTGATGATTGGTAGAACTGGTAGCATAGAGAAATGACATTAAGGGGAAAGGATAGCAGGGCATGGCTCAGGTACCGTAGAAATGTCAGGCTTTTGCTGTTTGGTTGTCACATCTAACTAAGTAGTACCAACATGATATCCCAGCCTTGTCACTGTGAATGATAAGCCATCCGGAGGGTCTGATCTAGCACTCCATTTCACAGCACATGGTCTAAGTGATTCCCTGCAAGGAGAAAGCCCGATGGAGTCAGCTTGTTCTAAGATCCAGAATGATTTTTTGGACTACTTCTTTTTATTTTGCCAGGCTTGTGCCTCCAGTTACAGGTGATTCTGAGAAGCCTTGCTATTTTACCTTGGAACCATAAATATCTAGACAAAGCTGTGATTGCAGACATAGCAAATAGGGGGAAAGAAAATAATTTTTGAATGATGGTCAAGGATAGGATAAAGAAAAATATTTGCATCTCACAAGGGTATGTTATGGTTTGGATCTTCATTGTCTCTTACAGGCTAAAGGCTTTGTCCTCGGCCTGTGGCACTATAGGGAAATGGTAAAACCTTTAGGAGACAAGGCCCATGTGGGGAAATTACATCATTAAAGGTGTTCCCTAGATAGGGACATTGAGGCACTGGTCTCTTCTCCTCTCTCTTTTGATTTCTTGCAGTTCCAATGCCACATATAGATGACATTCTGTGACATCTTGACCCAAAGCAATATGGCCAAGCAGCTATAGACTGAACCTTCTGAAATCAGAAGTAAAACAATTTTTCTCCTTTTAAAAGCTGATTTTCTCATAAGAGTTTTGCCACAGCAAAGACAGGCTGTCTAACACAGTGTACCTATACATACTTACATCTTCCATCTTCACTCTTCTTGTACATTAGGATAACCAGAGAGGGTGAATGCTAACAGCCTCTGGGTGGTCAAAGGAAGGCTGTGAGAGTGGTGTGCTGGCGTCTTTAGGAACTGTGTGACTCCCACCCTATTCTTGGGAGGTAGAGATACTGAAACTTATAAGGGTAAGGCAATTCTCCCCATACTAGCAACCATTACTTGGGTCTAGCAGCCTTTCTGACTCTGTTGGCCTTATGGAAGCCATGACTCAAAGATGTGATCTTGTTTCAAGAGTCCATCTACCCAGTACTGCTGAGCCAGGTACACACTGTGATACACACTGAACTCAGCAGACTTGAGATAAGGCTACATTGACTATAAAGAAATATAAGGTACTTCAGACACTGTCCCAGAGACCACAGTGTTCCCACTCTGTCTGGGAATTATCCATTGAAAATGTATCATTGTGCTTATCTGAACACAAACAGAAGGAGATGATAGTGGAGGAAATTCTGTGTGACCACACAGTCAGCTAGATTTATAGACATGAGGCCCGAAGTATAGCCATCAGTTCTAGAACAGTGGAGGGTTTTGATGGGTATACCCCTCCCTCCCCCTGTAGTTATGTTTTGCTTTGCTGGGTATTTGCTTTGCTGGTATCTTGTTGGTTTGAATGAAAGTTTCTTCCAGTTGGTTTAAATTCAAATGCCAGAGTCCAGTTGGGGTCAGTAATTTTGGAGAAAGCCATCATTAGGCAGGAATTCAAGTCTATGACTATACTTGTAGTTGATACTCGGCTGCTGCCTTGGATAGTCAGAGTGAATGCCTGAATTGCTATTGAAAGGAAACTTCCAGAGGATTTCTGCGAGTTTTTCTGTTATTTGAGGTGTGAAATGGTATTATTTTAATAACTTTCCAGCTTAACTCCAAACATAGTAAGAACTACAGTTCATGGGAAGTTCTGTCTGATCTAGTTGTAATAATACATTTAATATTTATATTATGTACACATAATATACCAGTCTATCTGTTTAATAGAAAAAAAAATACACTCCTAAACATTGTGTTGGGTCACACAGTGAAGGGTCTCTAGTACAGCTCCGCATTAGGTGCTATGATCCCATCAAAAGATTTTTTGAGTCTTCAAAATAGAATTGCAATTTTGATGTCTTCCCCCTTCTATCTGTCCCTGACTTAAGCTAAGAACCACTGTGTGGAATTCTGAAGTTTATAAACACATTGAATCAGTTAAACTCTTTTATCCTGGACCTTTGAAGTAAAATGAAAATCTTGGCAAATGTCTGGTGTGGAGACAAGGAAGGAGAGGAAGCTGTGGCCCATGATCAGTGGGAAAAGATGAGTGCCACCTCAGTGGGCCCTAGATGCAGGCATCAACACGTGGGGACTTCTGGCCTCTGGAGAGCTGGTCACACACAGCCTTGACCTATGGTGGCAGTCTCAAGGAGACCTCATGTTCAACACTTAAGTGACAAACAGAATTAAAAGCTTTTCCTCCAGACTATTAATTTGTAGTGGAAGTTTTGTTGCCTCTTGTTAGAACTGCATATAACTGAGGTAAATTTCCCTCATGGATGCAATTTAAAGACCTTGGAAATGTGTGCCATAGTGCATTCAAGTGACCTTAGTGCACTCCGTTCGGATCAAAGGAGACTCTCTTCTCACTGACATGTTGGAGCTGTTGGGTCCTTGCTCAGAGCCTTCAGGTCCAGCTCCTGCAGTCACTGAAGGACTCCCACAACAAGCTGTGTGATGTCATCAGACAATTCTAATGGTTCTTTTCATTTTCCCTAGTGTGAATAAAACATTCTCATGTCTCACTTGGCTGGGAAGCTTCTCCCACTCAGACCAGGCTGGTCTGCCTGTTTTGCATGCACATGACACCCAGGGCATGTTTTTCAGTTTGCCCATTGCAGGTTTTAGGGGTATGAGGATTTACCTGCATTAGGGAGCACTGTTCACAGATTCCACCAGCACTTTGAGACACACCCATCCCCCTTCACATTGCTTCAGAAAACATTTCATCCTCACAGACTTCTTGTAAAGTGACAGCCTCTCCCTTTCCAAATCAGGCAACTGATACATGGGAAGGTTGGAGGGCCTGAGCAACCTTCTTACCAAAAACTTCTTACCAAAAAAAGCAGTGAAGATGGGATTTCAATGCAGAGTTACATGGATATGCTTCGTCCTCCTTCTGAAGTACTCTGCCTCTCATGGACAAGAAAAGGTAGTGAGGTGGACAAAATGGAGAGGTCTGTCCTGCTACATAAGGTCTTTCCTAAAAGTTTACACACCTACCCCTTCATCACTGCCATTCACAATCCTGATCATAACATCAATCTATTTAGTGGACAATAATCTAAAAATCAGAAGAACAGGAAACAAGATGAGAATCTGAGAAAGAGGTTGAGGTGGTGTCAGACAACCGATGAGTCATTTGTGTCTCAGCAGGACGTCAGATGGCTTGGAGCCCATGAGGAGCACTATAGCTTCTTTTGTGTGTGTGTAGGAACACACAGATAGCACTCCCTTTTCCACATAGCTACATACAGGCACACCCAGGCTCATGTGGTCTCACTCCTGTGGGAACACCTCCAGATGTCCCACTCTCCCAGCCAATGAAGAAATTGTGACAGTGGCAAAAATCTAGCGTACTCAAGAAATATGAGTCTCATTTATGTCCCTGCTAACTGGCCCACAACTGTCTCATCTGGGACAGATGAACTTTGGCTCTTCTGGTTAGTGTCCTCTTCATCATCAAATAAGTGACCTAGGAAGGACTGAGCTGACCACATTATGATGTAGGAAAAAAGTTCAGTTAGCTACAGAAAAGGCAAATGAGGGAGGCAAAATAGAAGTCACAAATCTTGCCCCTCTCCCAGTGCATATGAAAATCTGCCTTGGTGAGAGCTCCTCCCTGATACAAGCAAAGCTGTTGAGAATGGGAACACCAGCCACAGAAGTGAAGTCATGCAAGTGCTATGCCTCCAAAGGCCACAGGAATTGTGGAAAGATTTATGTAAATATCTCATGCATTCTTGTGATCTAAGGTTTATGGAAATGAAAACCACAGAGGAAAAGCCTATGCCACATTTATTCCTTCATCTTCCTCTTCTGCTTCAGAATAAGCTTATAGAACATTTTCCATATTAGTCAATAAAATCAATTATTTCATTTTTATTACCAGAAAGACATAAACCAAAATGTGCAGCAAAAATTGGACCTAAGAAGACTCAGTTTGGGAAGAAAATGAAGGGACATTACTGTGTATCTCACAGCTCAGAGTGGAGCCTGAAACATGTAGACAAGAGTAGAAGCAACATTACTAGTGTCCCATGAGTTTTGAGCTTTCTTCCCTAGCTTCTTAATTTTGTGGTGGATGTGGAGTGGGATGTGTCACATGCAGAGCATTGCTCAGATATTCAACTTGTTGATGCATCCTTGGAACCAAGTTTAAAGAAACCTCAGAGGAGCACATGGTTTCCCACCCAGGACATGCCCTTTCCCAGGCTCCAGCATCAAGCCTTCTAGAGTCCTGGGCCTGACAGTGAGGGGGCTGTTCTGGAAAGAGGCTGTGGATGCTGTGGGCACTCTTTAGCCCCTTCCTTTGCACTTCATGGTAGGGAAGCTAGGGCCATGAGAAAGCATTTCCATCCTAAGTAGATGAATCTATGTGTGATGCTAGAATTTTCATAGAATTTGTGCCCTAGTTTGTTTGTTTCTTTCTTTCTCTCTTTTTTTGTAATCTATCCTCCATTTCCCCTAGCTCACATTATAGTTATACATGCTATCCATATAATGAATAGATTTGACTCAAAGAAGTACTCATCAGAAAATGACCTGATTTAAAAAAAAAAAATCTAGCAAAGTTTTCTTCATTGTCTTAGAATGAAATCGTCTCCATATTTTACAGATTCATTCTTTCAGGTATTAAAAGTCTGTTCGGAATTAAATAAAATCTTTAATCACTTGCCTGATAGATAGTCTTTTCTGCCCCTCTTCCCTTTCAGCTCTGACTCAGCACTGAGGCCTGACTTGGGGAATGAGAACATTCTTTTTAAATCTTTTGTTTCTGTTCTGCAGTTACACACTGCTGGGGAAGAAGGGGCTTATGGCCAGGAGGTCTCATTTACTGATGAAGCTATTATCTGACATCAGTGTCTCCCTAGGGACTCTGAGGCCTGTTTTTCCTTACATATGTGCTCTCTTTGATTTTTTGGAAAGCATCCATTTCAGAAGGACACACTTAACATCATCCAGCAGATCATTTTGACCCAGTCTTGACTTCTCCTGGCACATGAGCATTGTAGAATCTTGTATATGGGGATGTGAGCTACTATCTGCCTCCTCAGTAGAAACACAGCTCCCCTCCATCCTAGTCTCCTTGTGCTGCTGTTGCAGAGGCTTATGTAGTCCTTTGCAGTTAGGTTTTCCAATGAGAAACAGGCATAAATACCCAGTTCTGCAAAGCCTCATTGATAGGGCCTATATGGTGCCATTAAGCATGTGTAGTGTCTTCACTTTGCTTGAAAATCATAACACCTCATTCCCCATTGATCCAAAAAGTTCCCTTCTGTGGAAAAGTTTATTAAATGGCAGAGCTGTCATAGGAAGCCTATGAAGGTAAGTTAAATAAAGAAACAGAGTTGTAAGAATGTTCAAAAATAGTCTAAAGTGTTCAGTGATCAGAAGAATGATGAATTAAGGAAAATATAAAAAGTAGAAGGAAATTTTATTGACATTTTTACTCATTTTCACTCTACTACCCCTCCAGCTTGCTGGTGATTTAAAAAAAGACAGCTTCCATTCTCAGAAGAGAATTCTATGATTCCAGGATCTGAAATGAAAATTACTGTGAGTGTTGTAACTCTCTGAAGAACTGATTCAAGGAGTCTATGTCTGCTTAGACTAGTTCAGAAATGACTCAGGGCGAAGAAATAGTAGGAATTGCTCAAAAAACACTCAATGATCTACAGCCTCTTGGCAGAAGACAACAGTTGAAACGTCCAATTGACCATGTAAATCTGAGAAAGGAAATCTGGTTATCATTTCTTCGTGAAATTAGAAAAGTCAGAAGCACTGTAATTCATTGGGAGAGTTAGAAAGCAATATTTACATTCTGGGGGAGAACATATGTGTGGAAAAGAACTAAGACAATTCATCTCTTCAGTGTTTGATACCTTTTAAGCTGAAAGCAAGCACAAAATGAAGAATATAAGAATTGTAAACATATTGACTAAGAGCTGAAGATGTGTCCCAACATAGAATTGATCTTCAAAGACTAGGAAAGGTATTGCTTGTTTGATCTTTTAAAAATCCTGATGCTTAAGGAACTTTCTATCATGATATTAGCTATAAAGATAGAGTTTTCAGAGACTGCACAAGACAAACACTCCTGTACTTGAACTTGTTGCTGTAAGTGACAAAAATACTTGATTAAAGCATAACAACTTAAGGAAAGGCTTCTTTTGGCTTTTTGCTTTGAAGTTTTAGTCTATGGTTACTTGGACCCTTAGATCTGAAGTGAAGCCCAACGTCATGGGGAGAAGTATCTTATGACATCAAAGAAGCAGAAATATTATTTTGATAATTAACTCATTATAATATTCAAATGTCTTTCTTTTAGCCAAAAGTGTCTTACACACTCAGATACTCTAATGATAAAGGGAACAAAGAAATTACACAAGGAATCTGCTAATACAGGAAGTGCAATAGATTCCAAATAAGTTTAATTTAAAGAATTCTGTGGTTATTTACATTATATAATTGTTGGCAGCTAAAGAAAAAGAGAATATTGAAAACAGCGGGAATGCCTCATCATATCTGCAGGCTCATGGACAACAATAATAAGAGCTTAATTAATTCACTGGAAATCATGTGCATGGCAGTGGAATGACATGTATGGTATTTAAATGAAAACTTGACAAGATCTAGAACACCTAGGAGACAGGTCTCTGGGTATGTGTGTGAAGGAGTATCTAAATTTGGTTGAGATGGGATGACTCACTATAACTGTGGGCAGCACCATTCCATGGATTTGAGTCTTGGGCTAAATAGAAAGAGAAAGAGCAGAGTGTTAGCACTCATTGGCTCTCTCTTTTATGACTGAGAGTGCAATGTGACCAGAATCTGTCTCCCCAAGCTCCTCTGTCTTGATTTCCTTACCAGAGTGGGGACTGTATCTGGTTAAACTATAAAAATGATTGAATGTTTTTTTCCCTTAGGTTGTTTTTGTCAAAGTATTTTTATCCTTACAACAGCAGGGGTGGGGATGGTAACTAATAAAGAACATTGGTATCAAGAAGTGTGGATCTTAGGCTTTGAACTGGTTTGTGGGAGGGATCAGGGAGAGCTTACAGCTGTGCACTACAAAGCCAAATAGGGCAGTCAGCAAAACTTAGTGGGCCATTCTGGTGGGAACTTGGAAGACAAGATTGCTGAGAAAAGTATGGACTATGGAGGCTTAGGTCGTGAGGTTTCAGAGAGGAACAAGGAATCTATCAAGAAATGGGCTAAGAGTAATTTCCATGATATTCTGGCAAGGATTCTGACTGTATTCTGCACAATTCCTGAGAAACTGAGGTTGAACATAAATGTAAATGAGCTAATCTGTTTGGTGGAGAAAAATTCAAGATAGGAGAGTTTTAGGCTGAGGTGCAGCTACTTTTTACTTCAATTATTTAAGTCTACAGTGAAAAAGAGTAACAAGTGGAGCAAAAAATTATAAAAATTGTCCAGATTGTCAAGAAAAATAGCTCAAACAAGTTTAAAGATTCACCCAAGGCCTATACTTTAAAAAGACATTGTAATAGTTAAAGAAAAACCTGCTTTATACCAAGATGATAGGAAAGGTATCCATGATAGAAGGCTACACCCATCAAAGGCTCCAACTTGTGAAAATGCAAATTCATTCTAAAGGAAAGGTCCTAAATTCATAATTCTGAAGATTTCCTGCTCTTGGAAAGCAACTGGCTGGGGAAGTGTTTTCCCAGAGTCAGTATACAGCTACTGCTACAGCTGTGGTGAAAGAGAGGAAAGATCCCTCCTGAGCTGGCAGCAGAATATGAGAATGTTATTCCCATGACACTGGTTTCACCGGAATGAAGGATTTAAGAGTGAGGAGGCTCATGGAGTCTTGGTTCCTGAGGACAATTGAGGCTATGCAGTGTGACTTTGGCCTCCCCACCAGGAGGCCATGTGAGTCTAGTGGGTGAATCAGTGGAGGTAAAACCCAAGTTGCAATGTAGAACTCAGGATGTTGGGGATGCCAGAGTCATGAAAGAAAGCTAAAAGTTGAGGCTATGTGTGCTTCAGATAGCACAGCCAGGCAGGCGAAGCTACTCAAGGCCTTTGCAGCCCAGTTGATTCTATTATGAGCTGCAGATGCTCACCATGGAGCTGCAGAATTTGATGTCTGTCATGTTGCGGTTTGGTCTGATCATTCCTTGCTTTGCTCTCATTTTCTGCTTTAGAATAGGAATGTTTACACGCTACTATTGTATATTTACTCTGGTTTGAACATGGAATGTGCCCCATAGGCTCTTATGTTTGAATATTGGTCCCCAGCTGTTGGAGAAAGTTGTGAAACTTTTGACGAGTAGACTTTTGAGGGGAAAAGTGTGTCACTGAGGGAAAGCTTTGAAGTTTAATAGTCTGAATTCTCTCAGTTTCTGGACTGCTGATGAAATCTTTTCTTACCATAAATAAGCTGCTTTGTCCTATGGCAAGGCAGCTTAGAGGTAGGTGGGAAATCCAAGGAGAGAGACAGGAAAGAGAGAGGCAGAGTCAGGGGAGATGCTATCCTGCCACCCAAAGAACAATATACCAACAGACCACAGAATGTGTGGCAAAACACAGATGAAACATAGAAATGGGTTAACTTAAGATATAAGAGCTAGCTAGCAAGAGGCCTGCCATAGACCATACAGTTTGTAAATAATATTAAGCCTCTGAGTGATTATTTTATAAGCAGCTGTGTGTGTGCATGGGGCCAGGCAGGACCAGAGAAAACCTTCGACTTCAAATGGTGCCCAGACATGGTGGCAAGAGTTTCTAACTAAAACCTGAGAGAGCTTAAGAAGAGATTATAAATGTATCTAAGAGCACCTGCCTAGTTCATGCCGCTCATGGTGGACCATGGTACAATGATGTGTCCCTGGCTATGGTGAGTTCGTGGCACGTGGGCTTGACCTACAGCATGGCAGATTCAGTGGTACACAGAGGTATCTCTAAGCTGTGCAACATACTGCACGGTGGATTTAGCCTTTACACATTAAAAAACAAAAAGTTTATGGGCCAGCTGCATACTACCTAGTGGCAGCATGGACTCCAGACTCTGCTGGGTAAGCATGACTCTCCTGGGTACGTATACCATGTTGGGAAGCTGAAATGGCTGAATCTGCAGTCAAGGCTGCAGCTTTTCATCCTAGCCATGCAGTTTAACAGTTTAAAATCTCTCCTGGTCAGAGAAGGATTATAGATTCACAATAAGACAGACTCAGATGGAATAAAACTCTAAATGGTTTACAATGTATGAAAAAGGTACAGGTACATAGGCTTAGAAGAGAGGGAAAAAGGAATATATGCAGTTATATAAATAAATAGTTTTAAAAAAGTAAAGTCTTTAAAGAGACAGTAAAAGTAATATAAAAATAAGCCATGTAAAGATAGAAATCACACACAGAGTCTGGATTATATTGTCTTTGGGATTTTTAACTGGAGAGAGACATTTGATTATAAAGGCTACTGAGTTAAATATATATATTATATTAATGTATCATATTAATTATATATATTATATTAAAGGTATCTTGACTTTAAAATTTGTGTCTAAGTATATGTTATTTTGGAAAAGAGGTTCTGCTTTTATTTTCACAGAAAATGAAAACCTATAGATTGCTTCCAGGCTAATATGGTTTGATCAGCCAAGACCCCCTGAAAGGTCTCTGATGATACCATGGCCCTGATGATCCAACATCCAAAATCAGCTTCAAAGCAGCTGGCTGAGATGATCCATCCTTACAGACAACTACAGCCAAGATTTAACTATAATTCTCAATTTTCTTAGGATCCCCATAAGATTACTAGTGCCTCCAACCAGCAGTAAGTAGAATGAGAATCTATGTCCAAATTCCCAAAATATTGTTTATAAATGTTTACTTTTATTTAAAGAGGGTTGATTATAAATTCAATCTCCTTCTAAAAAGGGGAGGAGGGATAGTATAGATACGATAGGATGAAAGGGTAGATTATTGAATCTACTTTTAAAGAGCAACAACTTGTTTCAAATGTTTTGTATTGCTATGGATTTTAGCTTATTGATACAAATTTAAAGTTAATTTTGTTATACTCTATATATTTCTACTCTTGTTTAAGGTATTATGTTTGTGAAACTCATTTGAAATTGAAATGTATATTTAAGAAATATATATTAATAATTAGTCATCCATGATAATCAAACTTATAGTCATGTTAGTTAAATTTTCTGGGTATACATAGATATATTTCAATTAGGTAGGTAATCTTCAAACACTTCAAAGACCTATGGAATATGGCATTTAAAATGTTTTAAAACAGACTTTTCTGAACAATGAGACATGTCTGCTCCTGGCAGCACCTATTCACTTCAAAGAGGAAGATGGGCATCAAAGACACTCCATATAAAATTTATCTTCTTCTTGGCAAAAATAGCCATTCAGGCAAGAAACTGCTCTTGCCTGGACTGCTAATAATGTGTTATATAAACTGGACAAGCAGGACCTATAGGACCACTAAATTTGCCAAAACCGGGCAAAATGGTTCTTCAGGTTCCTTCTTCATAAAGGAGACTTTCAGACATTCTGCAGAACACAGGGAGAAGCAATGGGAGAAACTCTGGACCTATAGACTGAAGATGGATGCCCCAGTGTTCCAGAGGAACTTGGGGTGACTGGGCAGCCAGCTGTCTCTGCCATTCTAGATTTTTAGAAGTTGCTTACAATGCATTTCCTTTTTACTTAGGGAATATTATATCTTTCTGGGGTCTTTGATGTAGTTGAAGACTAGATAGTTATAATTTTCCTTGGTTATAAGAAAAGATAAATTAGATATAATACTTTAGACTCATAAATATAGGATATATGATAAGATATTTTCTTTAATTTTGACAAATAGACAAGGTATTATAACTGTAATTCTTGCTTGTTAAGTGTTTGTTATATATAATTTTACTATATTAAAGCTTAAACCTTCCTTTTTGATTAGATAGAAAAGCAGAAGTGCTGGGGGATTTCTTTCTGTATGCTGTGAATATATGTTGTTCCCATTGGTTAATAAATAAGCTGCTTTGTCCTATGGCAAGGCAGCTTAGAGGCAGGTGGGAAATCCAAGAAGAGAGACAGGAAAGAGAAAGGCCGAGTCAGGGGAGATGCCAGCCTGCTGCCCAAGGAACAGATGTCAGCAGACCGGTAAGCCACGGAACATGTGGCAAAAAATAGATGAATACAAATGGGTTAATTTAAGATATAAGAGCTAGATAATAAGAGGTCTAACATAGACTATATAGTTTATAAATAATATTAAGCCTCAGGGTGATTATTTTATATGCAACTATTGGTCTGCAGGGCTGGGTACGACCAGAGAAAAATTTCAACTACAGAAAGGCCACAAGGGAAATTTGTAGCCATAAATGTATATATTAAAAAATAAGAGCAATTTCAAATTAATAGTCTTACTTTACCAAGAAAATTACTAGAAAAAGAAGAACAAATCAAGGCTAGCAGGAAATGAAAATTTTAAAGATTATATCAATAATGAATAAAATAGACAATGCAAAATAACACAATCAAAGAAACCAAAAGTTTGATTTTTAAATATTTGAAGGCTATTTGTCATGATTTTGTATTTAGCAATGGATTTTTAGATATGGCATTAAAATTGTGGGTAACAAAAGAAAATATTGGTAATTTAAGCTTTACAAAAATAAAAAATACGTTTATAAAAATTTTTACTAGGAAGATAAAATGACAGTTTATAGAACAGTAGATGTGGAATCACATTTGTTAAGGATTTAATGTTTAAAATATACATGAAAACTTACAACTTATCAACAAAAATACAAATAAAACCAGTCTAAAAATGGACAATATTTGAACCTGGCCCACAAGCACCATCCCTGTCCTCCCAGACCTAGTGTCAGTAAGGTAGCCTATGCACTGGCTTTCTTTTGTGAGCCTACCCAGAACAAAACCCATGTATGCTATCTTCATACTCCCATGGCCAGTTCTGAATGTGTAACTCCAATTTTACCTAGTGAGATCCCTATAACATTACCCACCAGCCCTAGACCCATATTCCTAGTCCTAGTGCACTGGAATAGCTAATTCACCAGATTTGCCTAGTGAGCTCCCCAGAAACTAAAGCACCTCCCCAAGCTTTACCCCACACCCTTCCTACACTCCCAGGACTAGCTCCTTTCTTGCACGAGCACTGCCTGAGGAAGGCTAGAATACATCAGACATACAACCAACAAAAGAAGTCCACATGCTCAAATCACAATACAAAAATACAAATAGAATAAAAGACCAAGACAATCTGTACTTCTCTAAACCCACTACTTTTAAAGAAATGCTCTCCAATGAGAATTATCTAGATGAACCTCAGAACTTGGAATTTAAAAGGACAATCACAAAAAGTTCAAGAAGTTAGAAAGAGACATCAACAAACAGACAGATGAACTTAAAGACAATAGCAATAAATGCCCAAGTGATGTTCAAGACAACACAAATAAATGGAAGAATGAAATGATTAAGATGACTCAGCATTTGAAAACTGAATTCACTAAAGAGATCAAAACACTAACAAGAGCTTATGCTGAAGGGAGGAAGAAGTAATTCAATGATCCAGTTAAAAAACTCAAGGAAAAACCTTACAAGTTAGATGGATGAAGTAGATTATAGAATATCAGGACTTAAAAATAAAAAGTTGAGGAACTGGACCATTTGAGCAAACAATGCAAAAAATTAGAAACATACTGAAAGAACATGAGAAAATTATGGAACAAAATGACCAAGTCTATAAATTGCAGCCATAGAAGGAGAAGAATTTCAAGTCAGTTGCATAGAACAAATCTTTAACAAGATAACAGAAGAAAATGTCCCCAAACAAGGAAAAATGTACTCATACAGACACAGAAAGCACACAGAAGACCAAATAGACAGGACCAGAAAAGAAACTCCCCACAGCATATTATAGCTAAAATACTAAATATACAGAACAAAGGGAGAGTATTGAAAACTGTAAGAGAAAAACCACATGCAACATGTAAAGGGAAATTCACTAGAATCACAGCTGATTTCTCAGTACAACTATTAAAAGCAAGAAGAACCTGGAGCAATGCACTCCAAGTTGGAAAAGACGACAGATGCTAACCTATATTTCTGTACCCAGCAAAAATATCCTCCATAATGGAAGGAGGGGGAAAAAAACTTCCCATGATTTCAGCAAGCTAAAATAAATCATGCCCATAAATTGAGCTCTAAAGAGAAGACTGGAAGCAATACTTTGGATGAAATAAATGAACTATAACTGCAGAAACACAAAATAGGATTGAGGAAAAAAACAAAAAAACAAAATGATTGCAGTAACATACTTTCCAATAATAACTTTAAGTATGAATGGCCTAAACTTTCAAATCTAGACATAGTTTAGGTGAGTGTATTAAGATACAAAATTCATCTAGCTGTTGTCTAAAAGGAATTCATCTTCAAAGACAGATACTACTTTTAAGTGAAAGGATATAAAAAATATTTGAAGCATATGGGAACAGAAAGCAAGATGTCACTATACTAATAGACTTCAAACTAAAACTAATCAGAAGAGATAAAGGATGCTTCATTCTACCAAGGGAACAATTCAAGAAGACATGACAAACCTAAACATGTATGCACCAAACTCTGGCATACCCAATGTTATAAAATGACTACTATTGGACTTAAAGATCAGATTAACTCCAGCCAGGCAACAGGTGATTGTTAATAACTCATTTCCTCCAAAACACAGGTCATGTGGACAAAAAACCTAGAAATATCAGAAATGAATGTAATAATACAACAAATGTACCTAACAGATATCTAAAGAATATTCCATTCAAACACCAAAGAATATACATTCTATTCAGCAGTTCATGGAAAATTCTCTACAGAGATGTAAAACAAATTTTAATAAATTCAAAAGAATTGAAATAACTTCTTAGATCCTATCTAATCACATTGCAGTAAAGATTCAAACCAATAGTAAACAAATTTATAGAAATTGTGAGGAACCATGAATATTAAACAACTCATTACTAAATGACAATTGGGTCAAAAAAGAAATGAAGAAAGAAATACTTTTTTTCTACAATTAAATGAAAATGAAAATACAACACAACAAAGTATCTGTGTTATTGCACATGCTCCTTGGTTCATTTAATCAAAATAAATGTGACATATCTTTATGATAAAAGTCCTTGAGAAAGTAGGACTAGAGGGAACATACTTCATCAAAAGAAAGACTATGACAGGCCGATACCCAACATCATGCTGAATGGAGAAAAATTCAAATAAATCCCATTGAAATCAGAAATGAGACAGGGATGTCAACTACCCTATTTCTTTTACATATAATACTTGAATCACCAGCTAGAGCAATAAGAAAAGTTCAGAAAATTAAAAAGATATAAACTGGAAAAGAACAAATCAAATTATCCATATTTTCAGATGATATAAGAGATTCCAAAAATTCTACAAGAAAACTTCTGGAAATGATAAGATCAACAATGTGCCAGGGTACAAAACCAACTTAAACCATCAGTAGTCATCTATATACAAATGTGCTAAAAAAAAAAAAAATGAAGGAAACATTCCCATTTACAATTGCATTTAAAAAAATCTAGGAATAAATCTAAGCAAGAAATCAAAAGCTGTTTACAATAAAAACCTGAAGAGATAAAGGACGAGAGTAAAGATAGAAGGACCTTCCAAGATCATGTATTGGTAGAATTAGTGTTGTGAAAATGAACATCCTATCAAAAACAATTTACAGATTCAGTGCAATCCCAATCAAAATCCTCAGGACATTCTTCACAGAAATAGAAAAATCAATTCTAAAATTCATACAGAACCATAAAAGAACCCAGGGATCCCACCAATCCTGAGCAAAAAGAACACTACTGGAGGATTACCAATCCAAATCTCAGCAGATACCTCAGGGCTATAATGATAAAAAGCAGTATGGTACTGGCACAAAAACTGACAGGTAGACCAATGAACAAAATAGAAACTTAGGCACACTTGTAGGGCCCTGGCCCCCCATTTTGGGTAGCTGTTGCCTTGCTTGCTGACTTTGACCAGATGTCCTCCCTATGCTGATTCCCTGCTGGTTTCCTTCCTCCTGAACACTCACCTGAGGAGGTTTCTTGTTTGTGTATCCTGCATACTGGGTGTAAACAGCTTAGAGGCAAGAATGTAGAACATCTGTAGCAAACTTCTGCCCTCTGGGGTTCTCTCATTGTGCTGTAAGCCTGTATTTAAGGTTTCCTCCCTCTTTCAATAATCAGCATTCGGCATTCTGCTGGGGTGAATGACCCGCTGTCTTTTGTCTCTATTTTTTAATCCACAGTCCCTCGCTTGGACATGGTGAACGGGTGGTGGGTGGTGTAGAGCGGGCGTTACCACAACACGTACTCATAACTACAGCCATTTGATATTTGACAAAGAGGAAAAAAAAAACATGCTCCAGAGAAAAAAACATCATTTTAAACAGTGTTGTGAAAACTGGATTCTCATATGTAGAAGAATGAAATAAGACCTTTATCTATCACCCTGCACAAAGTTCAACTCCACATTGATCAAAAACTTCCATTTGAAACCTGAAATGCTAAACTTGGTAGAAGAAAAGATCCTGGGACCCTAGAAGACAGGTGTAGGAAAGGTCTTTCTGAATAAGACTCCATTTGTCTGAGAATTAAGGTCAATAATTGTCAAATGGGACATGAAAAAACTAAAAAAAGCCTTCTGCACAGCAAAAGAAACAATCAAGAGCGAAGAGGAAGCCTACAGTAGGAACAAATCTTTGCCACACATACATCCAATAGAGGATCAATATCCAAATTATACAAAGAACAAAGAATTATGAAAATAAATGACCTAATTTAAAAACAACCTACAGATCTGAATAGAGTTCTCAAAAGAAGAGACAAAAATGGCTTAGAAATATCTTTATGTGTTCATCATCCTTAGCAATTAGAGAAATGCAAATGAAACTAAATTTTCATCTTTTCTTAGTCAGTGATAAAGAAAAAACAAAACAAAACAAAGTCTGGCAACAAATTTTGAGGAAGATTTGGAAAAAGGGAAATCTCATTCACTGTTGGTGGGATTGCATACTAGCACAGCTATTTTGGAAATCAGAAAGCTAAAAGTAGATTTACTGTATGACCCAGCTATTCCAGCTCTTGGCCTCTGCCCAAAAGACTCAACATCCTTCTCCACAGATGCTTTCTCATTGTCATTGTCATTCTATTCACATTAAATAGGAAATGGAAACAAACTAAATGCCTTTCAGCAGATGAATGGATAATGAAAATATGGTACACATACACAACAGGATTCTATTTAGTTTTAAAGAAAAATTAAATCATAAAAATTTTAAGTCAATGGATAGAACTAGAAAATATACTCAGTGAGGTAACCCAGACTCAGAAAGACAACTGTCACATGTCTCTCTCATAAAATCTGTTAATTTGCATGCTAATTAAAAATACATTTTAAAAATTGAAAAAATAAAATAAAAAGTATTGGCATAGGTGTGGAAGTATGGTTCAGCATCTGTGGTAAACAATGACAAGCCTCTTTGAAAGGCTAAACAGTTACACAAGGCCTCCAATTCCACTTCTAAAATGTTAGTTACATTTCTCATTGCTCTGACAGAATATCTGACTGAAGTGGATTAAAAGAGTAAAAGGTTATTTTGGTTTATGGTACAGGGAATACATCTCAGCATGGTGTGAAAGGCACCATGCTGGCTGAATTTTGAAGATGCTGTGGAGCATGAAGGGGCTGTGCATAGCAGAGGGAGTCCGGAGAGCTAGGGCTGGGTTGTAGTCTTTACTACTGTTCCTATGGCATTGTATCTTCAGGTTACACCCAGAAAGCTAGAATAACACCACCAGCTGGGGATCAAGTATTCAAACATGTGAGCTAGTGGGAAAGATTTCACATTTAAACAATAACAACAGGGAACAGAAATAAATAACAATCTTTTTCATAAGTGAAAAGGTAGAAATAAGAACCCAGTACTCAAGAGCAGATGGTAACCAACGTGTAGCATAATAATAAGTGAAAAGTGTTTCAATGTGGATGACCTTAAAAAGCATGCTAAAGGAGAAAAACCAGATAAAGGTCATATCTTACTGCACTTATTTAAAATATAAAGAATAGGTAAGTTCAGAAACAGAATATAGATTTTCATAGGTAGACACTTAAAGGAGAAATAGGAGAAACTGCTTAATATGTGAGGGTTTTCATTGGAGTAATGGAAATATTCTGGAAATAGTGATTATATAGCATTGTGAATACAATAAGTACCTCCAAAGCACACATTCACTTTAATGTAGTTAATTTAACAAATGACCTCACAGTGTGCTGTACCAATCAGGAGCCTACCTTAGGGGGAGAAACAAAGTCCCAGGATGTTGCTGTGCTCTTTAGAGAATCTCATTTTCATTACTTTGTCCAGTCTTTCCTATATCAGGCCTCAGTGATGGATTTTTTTGTGGTGTCCTGTAATCTATGCTTAGACTTCCATGGGTAGCCTGGGAATCCTCTCTCCCAGAATTTGTTCAATTAAGCACCAAGCCAGACTTGGAAGCTTCACTGACATGCGGGGAGGAGGCATCCACTTTTGGAAAGCTGTCCCTGGGCCCAGATGAGAATGCCGTTATTTCCCACAGGATCAGCCTTGCCTTGGGGGCTTTGCACAGTGATGGATCTTGGTTTACTCACACAGACCCTGCCTTCTACTGTGCAGAAAAGAGCCATCCTTGAGTATCAGATAGTTTTCTAGAAATAGCTCCTGCTTCTACCTGCCTACAGAATGCTTCCTTGTTTGTCTGTTTGCTTCTGGAGGCAGCTGCTGTGCTCCCTAGACCTAAGCTCAGTGGTCTGTTGTTTGTTTTCTCTTCCCAGACAAATTAAGTTTCTCTTCATTTGTTAGAATCTTTTGTTTCCAGTTATGTCATGTAAGTTTCCAAGAATTTTTTTTTACTCTGGTCTGGGGATCTGTCCAGGCACCAGGGGCAGTTCTAGGCCCCATCCAGGACTGAGGATTCCCTCCTTTTTCTTCCAGATATTGTCCAATATCCTGCAGGCTGCAGTCACTGCACCTCCTGCTGCCATAGTGTTGCCAGCCCGAGATAGCCTTGTCACTGTTAGAGGGGCCAAAAGCAGATGACAGGGACATAAGTGAGTTTTTTCTTCCTTAGCTCCCTATCATTTGACAAGTGTGGAAGTCAGAGAGCCTCCTAAGGAAGGTCTGGAGTACTTTGTCTTTCAGCAGCAGCTCCTTCTCTGGGTGCAGGTCTCCTGCCCTTTGGAGGTCTGTGTTGGTTATCTCATGGAATGCAAGAGAGTTAGTTAGGAGAAGTATGGCTCTGTTCCACTGCCTTTTCCAAGACAAGGGTGTCTTGCTTATAATTTCACTCAAAACAGAATTGCTTGTGTTCCTGTGGTTAAAAAATCTTCCATGACCTTCATTTTCCAAGAGACAAATCTGAATCCTCTGGGCTGGCCTACTAGATGCTTCCCAAGCTCCCCCTAGGCATTACCTCCTGCCTGCAGGCCTGCTCCTGTGATAGTCCCTGGGACCCTGTGATATTCATGCCCAACATGCCTCCTCATCCCTTCCATGAAGGGCTTCAAATGACCAGATATTCTCAGTGAGAGTTCTCTCAGTTTTTTAAAAAACTCATAATTAGTGATGATAGTACATCGTTTATCACAGTGCATTGTGATAATAATAAGGAGATGCCCATCTCCTTAGATGCAGAGGTCCTTGATTAGTTTAGCATGTGTTCAGCACATAGTAGATGGCCAGGAAATAATCAGTGTTTTGTTTTGTATGAATGATGACTCCAGTTACAAACCCAGAGCAAGAGCAACAGAGCAGAGGTGAAGGTGGCTGTGAGCACCACAGAGGATGGCAAAGGCTAGTTCAGATTTATAAGTGTGGGGGTGATAAACGGCTCCTGGGGCAAGCTGAAGGTGATCAATGTACATTTGGATATTTGTTTTTTTCACAAGCAGGTAAGGTACTCTTTCAAGTTTCATACATCACCCAAGAGGATTAACTTCGCCATTCCTACTGGGTAACTTTATTTGCTTAGATAATAAAGTTGATTTTTCCTTTGGTCTAAATCATTTGTGCTGATAGCATGAGTGATGGTAGATGGTAATAATTTAGGAGCAGAAGGCATTTTATAGGAAGGAAGGAAGGAGGGAGGGAGGGAGGGAGGGAGGGAGGGAGGGAGGGAGGGAGGGGAGGAAGGAAGGAAGGAGGGGAGGAAGGAAGGAAGGAGGGAAGGAAGGAAGGAAGGAAGGAAGGAAGGAAGGAAGGAAGGAAAGAAGGAAGGAAGGAAGGACCTCTTACCCTAATTCCCTCATGAATATCCTCCCTTGCAGGCCATGGTGGCAAGCATAGGGACTGATATGCAGAGCTACTGGTATGACAGAGAATCAGGATGTGAGCTTCCCTGTCTTTAAACAAGCAGCATAAGCAAATGGTGATTTTAAAACTGATATATTTCTCAGATATATTCTATGGAACACCAGTCTATGTACAATCTTTATAGATATTTCACAAGAAAAAGACATGTGGCGATCAACCTCATTTTAGAAACGTAAAACAGGCATTCTTCTCACAAACTTTCCTTTCTCAGGGTTATAGAGATGTGCCCATCATATTGGAAAAGAACAGCTTGAGCAATAGTTTTGGAAATGCTCAGACATTAGAAGGATAATATGAAGTCAGAAGATGTGGTTGAACATATTCAAATGATCTCTGCACCCCAGTTCAGTTCTTGGCATAGAATGAAATGAAGACCGGATACCGGATACCTAAAGGACACATGTAAAATGTCGGGCAAGGGTTGAATCTGCACAGTAATTCTACTTTACCCTGAGTAATAAGCATTCTCTATTCAGAGAACAACTGTCCCTAAGTACCAACAAGAAATTGGCTCAAGAATCTACCAGGGATTCCTAAATCTCTCAGGTCCTTTGTATGAAATGGCTAAAATGGCAAAGTATTTACACACAGTCTACACAATCTTCTGTATATTCTAAACCATCCCTCAATTACTTACAAAACTCAGAACACTATAAATGCCATGTAAATAGTTGCTAGACTACATTATTTATGAGAAAATAACAAAATAGAAAATGACAAAATAGGCTACATACCTCAGTAATACACCCCTCAATATTTTCCACCCACAATCAGCTCCCACATAATACATGCATTAAAAAAAATCTCTTCTTCTCCTCCTCCTTTTTGTTCTTGTTCTTCTTCGTCTTCTCCTCCTCCTTCTTCTCTTTTTTCTCCTTCTGCTTCTCTTTCTCCTTCTCCTTCTTCTCCTCCTTTTCTTCCTCCTCCTCCTTCTGTCAAGACAGGGTTTCCCTGTGTAACAGCCCTGGCTGTCCTAGAACTCACTCTGTAGACCAGGCTGGCCTCAAACTCAAGAGACCTGCCTGCCTCTGCCTCTCAAGTGCTGGGATTAAAGGTGTAAGCCACCACTGCCTGGCTGTGTCTTCTGTTTCTATCTATCTATCTATCTATCTATCTATCTATCTATCTATCTATCTATCTATCTATCTATCTATCTGTCTAATTCCTCTTCAGAGGAAGACACAAGTGCCAAGAAGTTTTGAGCATTCTTCCTAGGGCTTTGAACAGAATTCCCAAGAGGGCAGGAGAAAAGGGTATGAAGTTACCACCTTGCCCGTTGACAGCATGAGGGGTTTGATAACATGGCAGATCCAATCATTAATTTAACCAGTGTTGATGGGGTTTCTGCATGGCATCAGCCTATGTGCATGGGGCACTGTGGTGAAAGCCAGATACAATCTCTGTGTTAATTAGTGCCACATACCAAATAATGTCAGGGAAAGTCATATTTTTTTTTAAAGCCTGACTTCCAAAGGTCTGGTGGATCTTTGTTTCTCTGTTGTGGTTGTTCAGCTCTGTTGTTGCAGGACAGAAGCTGTTATAATGTTGTATAAGCACAGGAACATGATTGTGTTTCAATAAAACTTTATCCACAATAAGAAATGCTAGCATGGACTTTTATTATGATTTGTATCTTGCCATTGTTGATCAAAACAATAAATACAAAACTGAAAAGAATATACTTCGTGAGTGCTGTCAGGGAAGTGACACACAAAACAATGAGAACACATGGAGGAAGATTTCCTCTCTTGGTCTCCAGACTTTAAAGATAACACAAAGGTAGATAAAAAGGGAAGAGGGAGATTATATGCAGCTGGAAGCAACTAGGAGCACTGTCTGAGAAGTTGGTGGTCAGGGCTGATGCTGCCGCATTATTTGGGGAGATGCAGGACTTTTCTCTTTCTCAAGAAAAATGGTGAGTGTTAGATCTGCAGGGAGCACACACACTGGCAAGTTTTGGAATTACCCTGACAAAAACATTTTAGAGAAGGGATTAGTAGTTATGAGTAGTAGAGGGAGTAAACTGCCATAGTCTAGGTGAAGACTACAGAAGTGTGAGAAGTGGTTATGCAGTTGGAAGATACAGAGAATCCTTAGCTTGGTGGATGAAATCAGTGTACTTCACACAAGACTAAAGTATGGCAGTAAAGGTAGGAGAGGGTCCAGAAGGACAAACAGTTTAGATAGTGAGAAACTGTGGGGCAGAGTGTTTTATCCCTCTATACTGAGTTTTTGTTTTTCAGTCACAGTCATCATCTGTTGAAGGTGACTTTGCCTAAGTGTTATTTGGAATACAAAGCTTCCTCCTGTCACTGGTACCCATGGGACATCTTGCTTACAGAGCTTTATGAAATCTTTCAGCAGACGTTTTGTTGAGAAGACAAAGTCTGAACTCTATAACCAGACACTTTTTCTTCACAGCTTGATGGAAGCCATCATGGGTAACTGGAGTGAATGTAGACAGGAAAGCAATGCTGGACAAAGCTTGGCCTCTTTAGCCATGCCACGTGCAAGACTGTCCTTGGGACCTAAGCCTGGGGGCTCTGAGAATCCTCAGGTGACTCGTTGGGGTAAAGGACACAAAAGTGCCAGTATTAGTTAATTTTCTCTCTGTTGTGACAAAATACCTGGCCACTTAAGGGAGGAAAGGTTTATTTTGGCCTGTAGTTTAAATGATACAGTTCATGATAGTGAGGAAGGCATGGTGGAGCACATAGCAGTGGGAACACACAGACAAGGCTCCTTACACTATGGCAGATCAGGAAACAACTTGGACCAGAATGAGACATATATATTTCTTAGACAAGGACCAGCCATGCTTATTACCTTCATAGCTCACCTCCAGTGATATGTGTCTTCTAGAGAGCCCTCCACAATGGAATAACTAGCTAAGGACAAAATGTTAAAATACCTGACTTTTCACATTCAAAAGACAATGATACCCTTTCAGTATTAGATACAATGTGTGATCACAGACTTGGGCAGTCTGAGTTCCTTTCTTTGGGATCCACACTGGTAGCCAGCAGTGCATAGAAAATATGTGATGTCGGAAGTAATGGCCCCAGTATGGAGGCCAGTGACAGGCTGTTTTAGAAACATGGTCCTGTCATCTCTTATTATTTTAAAAATATTTTTATTACATTTATTTATCTATGGAAGAAGGGGTTACCATAGCATGTGTAAAAGTCAGGGAACAATTTGTGGGAATTGGTTCTCTCCTTCCACTATGTGGATCTGGAAGATTGAACTCATGTCATTTGGTTGGGTGACAAACTTTTTACATGTTGAGCCATCCCATAGCCCTTAATCTCTTGTTATTTGAGGAAGGTTGTTTCCAGGATCAACCATGGCTACCCAAACCAATGAGTGCTCAAGTTTCTATTTCTTATATTAAATTGTATAATATTTGCATATAAACTGTACACATGCCTCTAGATTAGTTTTGGTACCTGCACAATGTAATATAAATAGTAATAGTAAATGCCTGATGAATGCCATGCAAGCAATTGTTATACTAAGTTGTTTAGGGATTAAAAACAGAAAGAAAAACTATATATGCTCATTAAATACACATTTTCTCTCAGTATTTTTAATCCAAGTTTGTAGTAATCCATGAATATATAAACATACAAGTCTAGCAAGCAGACTTCCTAGTTAAAGTAGGGAATATGATGAAGTAAATCACACAATTAATGACACATACACCCAAAACTTTAAAACAGACTTGCACGAACTTGTCTAAATATAAAGAGATGAATTTTGAAGACAATTACCTTTGAAGGGAATGGGATGGTAGGACAATATAGGATCTAACAGAGTTTTAAAATTATAGCAAAGAAGGCCTTGTATGACCTAATAATGATATGTCCAGAATTAGGGTATATGATTAACCCATAAAAAGTGAGGACTATGGTCCCCTCAGTCCATTGCAGGGAGTACTTGGAAAAAATCCTTCAAGGCTTTTCTCCTCAAAAGACTAACAAGAAGTGCTTTACAGGAAGTGCTAGAGACAGTATGGAGGCATACAGTCAATGAGGTAGCTACTTGAAGACAGTTAAGCTATTTCTTTAAGGGGAATAGGGCAATCATGCTGTAGCTATCTCATCTGCAGTTGGTGCTGGTTAGTTTTCTGTCAACTTGACACAAGCTAGATTCACCTGGGAAGAAGGAATCTCCATTGAGAAAATGCTTCCAACAGATTGATGTGTAGCAGATGAGTAGAGGAGCAATATGTGGCATCCATATGCATAGAATATCATTCAGCTTTAATAAGAAAAAAATTTTTGTCCAGAGTACAGAATATATAAACAGTAAGACTATTTTATTAAGTGAAAGAAGATGGGCAAAAAACCAAGCACCATGTAACTAAACCTAGAAAAGGTACATAGAATTCTCACATTCATAGATATAGAGATGGGTCTAGCAGTGTTTGATGGAGGGAGGAAGGACAAGCCTCTATTTAACACAGACAGAGTTTCAGTGACAGATGTGGCACAATGTAAATGTACATGGTCTGGGCTCTGTGTCCAAAGGCACCAGGATAGGGGTATTGTGCTGTCCACATGTTTCAATTATTAAGGCACTCTTCAGACTCAATCAGCTACAGAGGTCTGGGTTCGTGACTTCTACAGACTCAACTGTCTCCATCTTCTACCTGCTCCCTTTGCCTAAAGTAAAATTCCTGTGGCCATCACCTGGGTAACTCATAAGCAGTCCTTACTCTACTTCCTCATCCCAACCTTTTGGGTCCTCAAACTTGACTCTGTTTCTTTCTTGACTCCTGTAATGCCCTCTGCTCCCTGCAGAGAGTGCAGATGGCTCCCACTCTGTCCTTCCCTAGAGGTAGCAAAAGCATGGAAAGCCACCTGGGCACCTCAAAGCTAGACTTGCATGGGAACTAAAATACATCCTCTATTCCCTAAGGAAGTCAAACATTTGGCATGTTAGGACAGCAATCTTGCTTTCTGATAAATTCTGAGAGGGAAAAGATAATTTGATGATTTCTTTCCAATTCAGAACTCCCTTTAAAGCTCAGCCCTCTGGCTGGCCTGGCTCCCCCATGTTTGCTCACCCACCCATGTATGGGCAAAGCCTTTCTAATAATACTTCTGCTCTAAACCATTTCTAAGCGAGATGGGATGCCTACAGCCCTCTGGGAACTCCTCTGCCCGTGTCTTCATGGGAGCAAGACTTCTCACAGAAAACCATGTGCACAATCACACATAATGCCACATCATCCACTGGCAGGCTGAAGACATGGGAGGTTTGCAGTAAGCACATGCCCCATCTGGTTGGCATCCTCGTTCTGTCTCCTGCACCAGAGTCCATGCTTGGCCCTGCATTTTGAAGGACATCTGGTTTGGGTAGCTCTGTCTCAACAGTAACAATCATCAAGTGTTACTGGGGCATTTACTGGGGCATTGCTCCTGAGTCTGGTTGGCTGGGTGGGACACAGGGACAGTACCCATCAGGTCTGGAAGCCATGCAGGGTATTACCATGTTGGCTGACACTCAGCTTTTGCCTATGTCCTGTCCCTATTACCAATGAGTCCTCTGAGTTGTGAGAACAGATGCCCCTCCCTTTTCTACCTGGTGTCCTCTCAGGTCACCATCAGCATCCCTGGTGGCCTTGGAAATCTAGACCACAGCTTCAGGGTTTGCCCAGTGGGGTGGGTGGTAGGCTGGGCCTGATGTTAGACTTCCCCAGCAAAGGATATTGTGGGCTTGTCTGTGTTTTCTTAACACACCAAGCTTACAAAGGCCAGGTTCAATCCAGTGCAGTGGCCAGCCAAAGGCTGCTGGGGAATGCCTTCTACCCTAGCCCAGCTAATTTGTGTCCTGTCCTGAACACACAGCTCATCAAGCATTGCCAGGTCTGGCTGTCTTTGAAAGAAGACTTTCTTTCCATTTGGCAAACTGTCTCTTGAAAGACACTTCATTCTTTTTATTGGATGGCCAATATTTTCACAAGTAATGCATTCACTTTCTAAAGAAATCCCCCACTCTGCCTTTCTGGCACATACTTCCCTCCAGGAGAATTTCTCTTATCTGCCCCAATCCCTCCAGGGTGATCTGGTGTTAACTCTTATTAAGGTCAGACTGAATTCTCTAGAGGAGCTGGGTGTTTTAGGACTTGACTGAGGATCAGAAACAAAGTGCTGAAGCAAAACCATCCGGGCCCCAGCATGGAAAGCTGCAAGCTTCCCAAACTGCCGCATGTGTGCCGCCAGCCAGTCGGCGCCTCAGCAGCCTGGCTTGGCAGCCTGTTACTCAGCCTCTGTTTTCCTTGGGGGTAGGAGGAGGAGGTGGAGGAAACCAGGAAGGAGGAGGGCAGCACTGAGGGATGTAGTTGCCCTTTGCCTCATGATTTATACTTGGTCAGAGTAGCCCTGTTCCGCTTGCTTCAGGCTGGAATGTGTCTTGGACATGTTGTTTCAATATGAGACAATCAGCTGGGCCCTCTCTGGAATGTCCCTGGAGACTGAAAACGACCTCCCAACAGGGTCATTTGTTCAGCAGAATTTGAAGCCACATTCTCCAACATCTGCATTCTATTAATACCTTCAGAATAATTCCTTCAGCCTTGGGAAATCAGAGGATGTTCTGAGGGACGCTCAGCACTGAGTCCCTTTGATTTTTCTGCCTCCTGGGAAGATCTCATCCCCTTCCTTTGCTGTGGTGCAGGTGGATGTTCACTTTCCCTGAGTGAAATTCTTGATGGGTAAAATGTATGGCTGGACTTCTGTCAATGTACAGGACAGAGATGGACCAGAAGAGCTGGCAGACATTCCTGAGCATCTGATGGAAGCCAGTGGGGACAAGTGCCCTCTGAAGGCCCTTTTCCAAGTCCTTGTGGGAGCCTGGCCAGAAGTGGAGCCGCATCACATCCTCCCAGGAGACAAGGCTCTTAAAGAAAAGGAAGACAGAGAGGGAAAGAAGGAAAAGGTTTCAAGATAGTGCAATAAAGTACTGACAGTACAAGGCTGTATGATAAAGCCAGAATTTCTTTAAAGTTCAAATACATGTACTAGCTAGGTGAAATAGAATTATAGCCCATAGCAGTAAGACCCACTTAGTGAGAAAGAATATGACTTGCATGTGCAGCTGTGACATTATAGGAGGCTGACCCTGAGTCCTGAGCCTCCTAAGGAGACGTTGGGTATGTATAGAATGTGGAGGATAGGGAAGATAGGAAGATGAGGAGAGGAAACCTCTTATCCTAAGAACGTGTGTTAATCCAAGAACATTTAATGAGTGCCTGCCAATTGTACACATGGAGCCAGATACTCAGTCAACTGCTTGAAGTGGGGAGGAACGAGATCAGATAGTGTTGAGGAAATAGTTTCTGAGCTCTACTCTCCCCTCACAGGGAACATGGAAAGAACAGGTGCTGAGGAACACCAGGCAGAGTCTGCTTGTTTACTAGCCCGCATTATCCAAACCTGTGGCATGGCATACTCATTCAACAGCCACAGAGACTGAAACACTACGTGCTCTCAAACCCATTGGAAACACATACTTCATCATTTGAACTTCCAATATGCCTTTAAAAATGAGAAATAGCTTCCTGGGTGTGTGACTCAGAAAGAGCTCTTTCTGATGGCCAGAGCTGGCTTAGGGTGTCTGAAGCACTGTCTGGGCAGAAAGGAGCAGCTGCCTAACACATCTGATGACATTTCTATGCCATTGGTTCATCTGTCTGCTCATGGGAAGAGGTCTGTCAAATACAACTGGCTTCATCCCTGGGATCTGCACACAATACCCTCAACCTGCTGGGCCTGTGGCCAGGTCTCATATCCTTTTGCCTAGTATCACAAGGGGCTTGAGAACAAGTGTTCAAGAGAACAAGCTGATAGGTTTTGGCTCTGTATCTCCTTTCCCTTGTCCAGATTATGCAAATTCTGAAAAAACAAACCAATGAGCAAATACAATAAATAGGCTGTGAGTTCCCTATGTCCCTCTTCTATCAGCATCTGGAAAAGCAAACTCATATTTGCTTTGAGTGACAGGGACCAAGCACACATCATCCTACTTCGTTCTCACAACACTGTGGTGAATGAAGCTTGTGCCCATTTTACTGATGGGAAACTCATTTTGTCTCAAAAAGAGTATGTCTGCTTGCCAAGCTCAGTTGTCAAAATGAGATGGGTGTCCTTTAACCCCTACATTTTTCCAAAGCATTGACTATAGAAGAAAAGAAACATTATTGGAAATAACGGTTTGGAGGGTTCTTTATGGGGCGGGTGGGTTTTGCTCCATTGAACAGAAATGGGCAGTTTTTCAGCAACTCTTTTCTGCTTTGTTCTGGCAGCATGTAGTTTTTAGAGATGCTGCTCTAATGTGTGTGCTCCTCTAGTCCCTGCCTACACAAGGTGTCATTGAGTGCTGAGGCAGAAGGCTCTGACTCATCTGTTCCTCCCTGAGCATTTAAGTGTGTGTGTGTGTGTGTGTGTCTTAAATATGAGCACACTAGCTTACAGCTCTGAGTTACCATGTACTGAAAAATGATTATGAACCCTTCTTGCATTCTTAAGGCATTTGTGAAATAATTTTCTTTCCCTGCCCTACTTAACAGCATCGGTTTTGTTCCCCACTTGCGGACACTGCAGGGCGGGCTTCTGCCTCACAGCCTGTCTAGCATGGCAGCCAGCCTGCAGGGTCCTATTAATAGCCTTCATTTCCAGTATGTGCCCTGTAAACTCAGGCCTCATTTTTAGCAGCTTGCTGTTACAATTCTAGGAAAAAGTTCCCTTTGAATGTCTTCCTGCCAGAAGGATAGCTTGACTCCATCTCTCTGTCAGCCTCCCTTCCCCTGAGGGCTGAGGGTGGAGGGGAGGTGGAGCCCAGAGATATGTGGTGGGAGATCCTTCTCTTGGAAGAGCTGCTGAACTAAATGACCCTTTGTTTGGAAAGCAGCCCTGATAAGCTTGGGGGTTAGGGTGGGGCTGCAGCTGCCCAGCACTGAAGTCACGCTTGACTCATCATTTCCTTTCACAGCTCTCATCTAGTTCATCACACATTTAGTTCACTTCCCCAAAAAATATATATACCCAAAGACCAGGCCTCTTATTCTACTCAGCTTCTCTGCCCAAGTCCAGCTGCATCCAGCCTGTGTGCAAGGCCTCTGTCTATTGTGCGTTTTCTGAGTCCAGCCCATTTCAGCCCTTGAGAACTCACTGAAGGCTTTTAAAGTCTGCCAATGCTCAACTTGGCAGGGTCAGTGACCTGCTCTCCCCAAGCAACTATCCAACCTGTTGTCTAAAGACAATCTTAAGTAAAATAACAGCCCTAGCATTGGCAATCTCTGTGCCTCTTGATATGGTGTGAGTAAGATGAGTGTATCCCCAAGACAATGTGTTAAACATTTGGTCCCAGGATGGCTGTATTGGGAAGGACTTGGAGTTAAAGGAGGTGGTGTCTAATGTGAGGTCCATTGGGCCCTAGAGTGAAAGATATTGTAGGACCATGGATGATTTTTGCCTCTTTCTGCTATCTGACCTGTGATGTGCATCCTTGCTTGGACTGATGCAAAACTAGCCTGCCTTCCTTTCCTAAGGAATTTGTTACAATAGTGTGAGGCTGAGGTCATACCTCTCTTAGCTTTTTCACTACCTGAGAGATCATCTGCTTGCCTGTCTAAGCAAGACTTCTTTTTCTTCTTTTAATTTTGATATTATAACATAATTACATCGTTTATCTCTTCCCTTTCTTCCCTCCAAAGCCTCTCACATATATGGCCTCCATTTTTTAAATTTTTTTCTATTTCTTTCTTAAGTTTTTGAGATGTAGTATATAGTTAAATAATTTCTCTCTTCCCTTTCCTCCCTCCAAAGCTCCCCATATTCCTTTCTTTGCTTTCTTCCAAATTCACAAAAAAAATTTGCCTTTTTTCGTTGGTTGTTATGTGCATATATGTGCATGTACATATATATATATATATCCCTAGGTAATCCCCTCTAAGTAGGAATTTATAAGGCAGAGATTTAGAGTGTCATCTATTTTGTGACAGGGCTGTTTCCCTGCCTCACTTTTATATACCCACAGCAAGCTGATGACTAAACAGCTTCCATAGGTTGCTGTACTAAGAAAACAAAATATATGCAACCAGCCTCTGGGCACTTTCTAAAATTCTAGTGATGGCAGTGGCCATACACAGAACACAGAGTTAGGGTACAAATCAATCTGATGTCAACTTGGAGGTGGCAACCCTGATCCACATAGAGGCATTCTTGGGCACTCCAGTTACATTTGATCAGAATTCCACAACTAACTCTCAGCCCAACAGAAGGAAAGAAAAACAAAGGACACTGAAATATGGAGCCAGGGGCTTGAAATTGCTAGTGGGAGGAATATCAGATAATAAGCACCATTAACCACCAAGCCATGTTCCTTGGAATTTAAAACTCAAGAAAAAAAATAACAAAAAATATTTTTAGATTTTTGCCAACTTGCCTTCTAGCTTGGAATCCATGAGGATGGAGCTGTAGCTCTGTCTCCACTAGCTTCTACATTTGGTGCAGGGTAGGTGAATGAATGAGAAAAATAAAAAAAGAAATAAAAAAGCAAAGAAAAGAAAGGGAGTATGACTGTTCCTAGGTATGATGGAGGATAAGGTTTATTGTAGATAGAAAGAGAGCATAGCCAGAGGCAGGGACCTCTGGGAAAGTCAGAGCATACATGATCAGAATGAGCTGTTCCTTGTGGAGCGAGGGGGAGGGAAAGGCAGAAGAGAGAGAGGGAGGCCAGGTGCAGCAGCCATGGGGCCCAAATGGTCAAAGAGAGTGGGCAACCAAAATGGTTGGATTATAGGGAAGAGCAGCCCAGCCCCCTTCAGGGTAGGAGCCAGAGTATGCCAGCCAGGAGGGCCCTGTAACAGGTAGGGACTAGGGGGATGCAGGAAGACCCTGCCAGCTAGGTCTGCTTTGATATGTTAACTGGCACCTCAGCCATTTGTCCCAGCACCTAACACCCCAACTTTTGTTTGTCCCTAACACCCCAACTTTTTTGTTGATAATAAACAAATGATAAAAGGTGACATGTAATTTTCTCTATCACTGCTTCCTGATGACATTGAGCATCATTGTTGATCGGCGGCAGAAAAGCTGGAATGCTGGTCCAGATAGAACAGCCTGTTTTAGTTGCTATCCAAACTCTGCTGGGACCATCTAGGGCTACATGCTTTGGAGCAGTTTGTGAGGCTGGACCACTTCAGATATTTGCTTTGAAGCTGTCAGGGATGCAGATTTTGAGGGAACACCTTGTTGCTGGAGCAGTCTGCAGTTGTTGAAACTTGCTAGAACAGGTAGAGTAGGAAGAGAAGGTAAAGAAAAGGAGTTTAGGGAACACTTTTGCTTGGGTGCACATTTGAAACTTTCAGGCCTGGTAGTTGGGGACTCCCAAGACTAGGGAAGAGAGAGAGAGAGAGAGAGACAGACAGACAGACAGAGACACAGAGAGACACAGACACAGACACACACACAGAGAGAGAGAGAGAGAGAGAGAGAGAGAGAGAGAGAGAGAGAGAGAGAGAGAGAGAGAGAGATCCCAGCTTCAGGAATAAGTGGAATAGGCAGGTGGGGAACAGGTTTATTGATAGTACTTATCTGGAGTCAATTTGACCTGTGAGAGGTAGATCCAAGTCGATTCCATGATCCTAACAAGAATTTTTTAAAGTTTAAAAAAGAGACAAAATTTCAGATATGGTAGCATTAACACTGTTTGCAATCTGTATTAAAATCCACATTGTAGAAAAAGTAGTAGATTCACACCTTTGAGTTATAGTAAAATGCTTGGGAACCCAAAATGATTTTGGGTTAAAAGCATTAATACTTTCTTCTATCCAGAAGACTGGGTGTATATAGTTTAGACATATGTTTTTAGCACAATGAAAAGCACTATTAAGTCTATACTTAAAGACAACCAAAGGAAATTTAAAATCTTGAGCTTGTGACTATGATAATAGCAGTAGTCAGTGATTACCAGAGCCAGATTTATAGCTTATCAGAACTCTATTGATTAATCTCAAAACTCTGAACTTTTGAAGTCTTAGTATAACAACAGCATAGCAAGGAAAAGAAATTCGAAGCCTTTTTCTTATTTTCTGTATGCCTTAAATTATTAAAAATTATTTACTGGGGCTGGAAAGATGGCTCATCAGTTAAGAGCACTTCCAGAGGTCCTGAGTTCAATTCCCAGCAACCACATGGTCACTCACAACCATCTGTAATGAGATCTGGTGCCCTCTTCAGGCCTACAGTCATGCATGCTGTATACATAATAAATAAATAAATCTCAAAATAAATGTTTACAATGAGACACAGGTCAAGTGGTTGATTACTGACAGCAGTCATTGTAAAGCAATTTATTTTAAATAAAAGAATAGTAAAAGTTTGCTTTGATATCTGTTTTGTGAGTTTATGTCTTTTAAGAGTCTGGTAGCAAGGTAAACTGTTTGTCTTTCTTAGCTGGAGGCCCAGAAGCTCTAGGTAAGTAAGGTCTGAGACCAGATTTTTATATACGAAGAGAATGCTGTTGTAACCTTGGAAATGAAGTTGGTAGGCTTGGTGCTGCTAAAGATACAGTCAGTCAAAAATCACCAGAGATCTGAGAAGGATAAACTATGGCTGGAAGTATAATCTAAATGATCTATGTATTAATTAAAATGACAGAGACATTCCCATTACCTTAGAGGGATTACTTTAGGTTCTGGTAGTCTCCACTAGTGGCAGCAGTCATAGGCCAACATTTAACCTTTAACTGTCAGACAGAGCAGCATAAGCTTTTGTATGCCAGAGCCAAGTATACGATTTTTTTCTGTAGAGGAGCAATTCAGGGGACTAACCTTACTTTGACCAGACAACATAGGGCACTCAACCCAAAAAGTGTTCACAATTTGAGCAGAGCACTGGAAACAGGCAACGCATTGGGCACTTTGTGTTTTGTTTTATTTTTAAGAGACAGGGTTTCTCTGTGTAGTTTTGGTGCCTGTCCTGGATCTTGTTCTGTAGACCAGGCTGGCCTCGAACTCACAGAGATCCACCTGGCTCTGCCTCCAGATGCTGGGATCAAAGGCATGTGCCACCACTGCCCAGATTTTTTTGGGGGGCGGGGCATGGGGCACTTTTGCCCAGTAGTTAGCATTGCCACAATCCAGGTGGAGTTGTCATGCGCTATCTATCTTCTTTGGATACCTTAAGAGTTTCCTCTAGGAAGAGGCAGTTCTATTTATTATGGAAGCTTAAGTATTTGTAATGCCATATTTAGTATATCTCTGAAGAATTTGAAAGTAGCTTGTATAAAGTTAGGATTTTATAGCTTTGTCCCTATTACGTTTAAGCCTTAAACTTTGAGTTGAAGATTTAATTGAAAAATCTTTAGCATCAAAATAGAATGTCACCGTTTTTTTTTTGTATGACTTAGTGTATTCAAATAGTTAGAGCTTAACAAACTGAACAAAGACAAAGAAGCTAGATAACTATTATTACTATGAACTTGGGTAGACCGTTGGAATTTATAAACCTAGATTACTTTATTCATTAAACATATGCTGTTACTTTCTAGTAGCCTAGTGTTGAACAGTTAACAAATACATAAGTAGTTAGACATACATCTTAGATCAGCTTTTGTTAATCTGAGAAGAGCTTTATAACCTTAAATTTTTTTCATCATAAATAGTATATTCTAATACTGAATTGAATCATGTATTAGTATGTTGTAGCAAATTAAAATTATCTTTGTGTAAGTTTTAACTATAAGCCTTTTGTTATAAGTTTTAAGCCAAATTTTTTTTTATCGATTTTAAATATAATCAATGAACAACTTACAAATACTGAGATAAAAGTTTACAGACAGCATGGGAGTTGCAAAAAAACACAGAGAGAAGCAAGATGGGCATGTTGTACTGAGAAAGGTCCCAGTGACCTGGCAGCAGCATTCTCCCCTCCAACTCCCTATTGCCAACCATCTCCGCATGGCATCAATGACTCCCAGAGTCCCAGGCCCCACCTGCACCAATTGGAGGAAGAGGTGAATGTCTGTGCTCCCTGCTGGGCAAGCCCTGTTCTCTAGACCTTAACCCCAAGGTGGGGCACATCCTGTGCCTCTGCCCACTCCACTGCAGACCCAGGGGCCAGGTAGCAGTATCTTCTCCTCCCACCAACCATCCCCCTTGGCATCATCAACCCCTGGAGCCACAGGCCCTACCAGTACCAATTGTAGGAAGAGGAACCCTGGAGGCACAGGCTCTACCTGCACTGATTGGAGGAGGAGATGCATAGACAGCAGTGTAAGAATACATTCAACAACATAAAGAGTAATATGGCACTACCAGATCCTAGTGGTTCTACAACAGCAAGACCTGAACATCCCAATGCAGATAAAGCAGAAGAAAATGACCTTAAAAATAACTTTATGAAAATGATAGAGGCCCTTAAAAAGGAAGTGAAAAACTCCCTTAAAGAAATGGAGGAAAAGACAAACACAAAATTGGAAGAAATCAATAAATCTCTTAAACAAAGCTAAGAAAAAAGCAATCAAACAGGTGAAGGAAAGACTTGAAAATTGAAATAGAAGCAATAAGGAAAACACAAACTGAGGAAATTCTGGGAATGGAAAATCTGGGTAAACAAGCAGGAACTACATATTCAAGCACAACCAACAGAATACAAGAGATGGAAGAAAGAAATTTAGGTGTTGAAGATATGATAGAGGAAATAGATTCATTAGCCAAAGAAAATGTTAAATTCAGCAAGTTCTTAACACAAAATACCCAAGAAATCTGGGATACCATGAAAAGACCAAACCTAAGAATAATACAGATAGAAGAAGAATTTCAGTTCAAAGGCACGGAAAATATATTCAACAAAATCATAGAAGAAAACTTTCCCAAACTAAAGAAGGACATGTCTATGAAGGTACAAGAAGCTTACAGAACACCAAATAGACTGGACCAAAAAAAAAGTCCCCTTACCACATAATAATCAAAATACTAAACATAAGAATAAAAAAAGAATAATGAGAGCTGCAAAGGAAAAAGACCAAGTAACATATAAAGGCAGACCTATCACAATTACATCTGACTTCTCAATGGAAACACTGAAAGCCAGAAAGTCCTGGACAGATGTTCTGAAGATACTGACAGACCATGGATACAAGCCTGGACTACTATACCCAGCAAATCTTTCAATCACCATAGACAGAGAAAACAAGATATTCCACAACAAAATCAGATTTAAACAAAACCTAGTCACACATTCAGCCCTATAGAAAGTATAGAAGAAAAACTCCAACCCAACGAAGTTAGCTGCACCCACAAAAACACAGGCAATAGATAATCTAACACAAGCTAATTCCAAAGGAGGGAAACACACACACACACACACACACACACACACACACACACACACACGCACACACACCACCACCACCACCACCACCACCACCACCACCACCACCACCACCAGCACCACCACCAAAACCAAAAATACAGCAATTGACAATCACAGGTTATTAATATCTCCTAATATCAATGGACTCAATTCACATAGAAGACACAAGCTAACAGAATGGGTATGAAAATAGGATCTATCCTTCTGCTGCATACAAGAAACACACCTCAACCTCAAAGACAGACACACTTCAGAGTAAAGGGCTGGGAAAAGATCTTCCAATCAAACGGACCTAAGAAACAAGATGGTGAAGCTATCCTAATATCTAACAAAATAAACTTCAAACTAAAATTAATGAAAAGAGATCAAGAAGGATATTTCACATGCATCACAGGAAATGTCCATCAAGATGAACTCTCAATTCTGAACATTTATGCCCCCAATACAAGTGCACCCACATTTGTAAGAGAAACATTACTAAAGCTTAAATCACATATCAAACTGCACACACTAATAGTGGGAAACTTCAACACCACACTCTCACCAATGGACAGTCTGCCAGACAGGAACTTAACAAAGAAATAAGGGAAATAACAGATGTTTTGACTCAAATGGACTTAACAGACATCTATAGAACATTTCACCCAAACACAAAAGAATATACCTTCTTCTCAGCACCTCATGAAACTCTCTCTTAAAAAATTGACCACACATGTGATAACAAAGCAAATCCCAATAGATACAAAGAAAAATTGGAATAAGGCCCTGTGTCTTATAGGATCACCATGGCTTAAAGGAAGAATTAAACACAAACACAAAATACAGAAAGCTTACAATCTCATGGAAACTGAAAAACACTCAACTGAATCACCAATGGGTCAAGGAAGAAATAAATAAAGACTTCCTAGAACTCAATGAAAATGAATGCACAACATACCCAAACTTATGGGACACTATGAAAGCAATGCTAAGAGCCGAGGGGTGGTGGTGCACACCTTTAATCCCAGCACTCTGGAGAATCTCTGTGAGTTCAGGGCCAGCCTGGTCTACAGAGCAAGATTCAGAATAGGCACCAAAACTACACAGAGAAACCCTGTCTCGAAAAACAACAACAACAACAACAACAAAAGCAATGCTAAGAGTAATGTTCACAGCACTATGTGCCTACATAAAGAATGTGGAGAAATCTCACACTAGTGACTTAACAGCACACCTGAAAACCCTAGAACAAAAAGAAGCAAACTCACCCAGGAGGAGTAGACAACAGTAAATAATCAAATTGAGGGCTAAGATCAATAAAATAGAAACAAAGAGAACAATACAAAGAGTCAATGATACAGAGTTGGTTCTTAGAGAAAATCAACAAACAGACAGACCCTTATCCAAACTAACCAAAAGGCAGAAATAGAACATCCAAATTAACAAAATTAGAAATAAAAGAAGGGACATAACAACAGACACTAAGGAAATCCAGAGAATAATTAGGTCATTCTTCAAAAACCTGTTCTCCACAAAGTTGGAAAATGTAAAAGAAATGGACAATTTTCTGGATAGGTACTACATACCAAAATTAAATCAAGACCAGATAAACATTTTAAATAGACCTCTAACCCCTAAGGAAGTAGAAGCAGTCATCAAAAGTCTCTCAACCAAAAACAAAAGCCCAGGGCCATCTGGTTTCAGTGCAGAATTCTACCAAAATAGCAAAGCAGAGCTAATATCAATTCTCCTCAAATTGATTCACATAATAGAAATAGAAGGAATATTGCCAAACTCGTTTTTTTTTTTTTTGAGGCTACAGTTACCCTGATACACAAACCACACAAAGATGCACCTAAGAAAGAGCATTACTGACCAGTCTCCCTTATGAGCATTGATGCAAAAATATTCAATGAACTACTGGCAAACCAAATCCAAGAACACATCAAAAAATTATCCACCATGATCAAATAAGCTTCATTCCAGAGATGCAGGGATGGTTCAACATATGAAAATCTGTCAATGTAATCTACCATATAAACAAACTGAAAGAAAAAACCACACAAGCATCTCATTAGATGCTGACAAAGCTGTTGACAAAAATCCAACACTCCTTCATAATAAAGGTCTTGGAGAGATTAGGGATACAAGGTACATATTTAAACATACTAATGGCAATATACAGTAAGCCAAGAACTGACATAAAACTAAATGGAGAGAAACTCAAATTGATTCCACTAAAATCAGGAAAAAAACAAACAAACAACAAAGCTGTCCACTCTCTCCATATCTATTCAATATAGCACTTGAAGTTCTAGCTACAGCAAAAAAGACAACAAAAGGAGATCAAGAGGATACAAATTGGAAAGGAAGAAGTCAAATGTTAGCTATTTGCAGATGATATGATAGTCTACATAAGTGTTCCCAAAAATTCTACCAGGGAACTCCTACAGCTGATAAACACCTTCAATAGTATTGCATGGTACAAGATTAATCAAGAAGGTAAAGATCTGTGGGATCCACAGGAGATGGGCATGAGGCAGGGAAGACTTTCACAGGTATTCTGCAGCAAGAGCTAGGGATAAGACTGGGGGATTGGGTCTGCCACAAAAGAGAGACAAGACATGTTCTAAAGGTAGCCCACCTGGCTTTCTGGCAAGTGTGGCCTGTGGTTCAGCAGGGAGTGCTTGCTGGAGTTGGCACCTGTGATATGTCAACTGAGTGGAGGTGGGAGAGGGTGGCTAGGAGGTGATGGTCTGTGGGATGTCAGCAGGAGTAGGGAAGGCTGCAGCTGGTGTTCTGTTGCAGTGCTAGGGAGGAGACTGGGGGATTGGGTCTAGGGGAACAGAGGGGAGAGAGAGAGAGAGAGAGAGAGAGAGAGAGAGAGAGAGAGAGAGAGAGAGAGAGAGAGAGAGAGAGAGAGCGCAGAAGGTCTGTAGACAGCCTACCTAGTTTTCTGGCAGACATGGCCTGTGATTTAGCTGAGGGCCCATTTTTAAAAATGATTTTTACCTTACAGGTCCTTTGCATATATATAATATATTCAGGATTTTTGTTTTTGTGGGATTCCTGTGTGTGTCAACATGTATGTCTCTGCATTTATATGTGTTTCTTGTGTTTTTTGTTTGGTTCCTTTTCTTCTGTTTGTTTTGTCTTATTCTGATTTATTTGTTATTGTTTTATGTTATCTTATCATTATTCTTTAGACACTTTCTTTTTTTAGATTTAGATTGTTTTCTAATGAGACAGAAAGGGGGTAGATTTGGATGGGATGAGAGGAAAGGTGGGGAGGATCTGGGAGGAATTGGGAGATGTGAAACTATAAGCAGAATATAATGTGAGAAAAAAATCCATTTTCAATAAAAAATAGGAAAAGAAAGATTAACTAAAAAATAATCAACAGCCCTCCTATATACAAATGATAAACAGGCTGACAAAGAAATCAGAGAAACATCACCCTTAACAATAGCCATAAATAGCATAAAATATCTTGGAGTAACTCTAACCAAGCAAGTCAAAGACCTGTATAATAAGAACTTTTAAGTCTTTGAAAAAAGAAATTGAAGAAGATATCAGAAAATGGAAAGCTCTCCCATGCTCTTGGACAGGTAGGATCAACATTGTAAAAATGGCAATCTTACCAAAAGCAATCTACAGATTCAATGCAATTCTTATCAAAATCACAACACAATTCTTCACAAACCCAGAAAGAGCAATACTCAACTTCATATGGAAAAACAAACAAACAAACAAACAAAACTCAGGAGAGCCAAAACAATCCTGCACAATAAAGGAACTTCCAGAGGCATCACCATCCCTGACTTCAAGATCTCCTATAGAGCTATAGTAATAAAAACAGCTTGATATTGGCAAAGAAATAGACACAAGGATCAATGGAATTGCATTGGAGACCCTGGCAATAATCCAAAACCTATGAATACCTGATTTTTGACATAGAAGCCAAAATTGTACAATGGAAAAAAAGAAATCATCTTAAACAAATGGTACTGGCATAACTGGATTTTGGCATGTAGAAGAATGCTAATAGATCCATCTCTATTGCCATGCACAAAACACAAGTCAAAGACCTCGAATAAGTCCAGTTGAACTGAATCTGACAGAAGAGAAAATGGGAAGTAGTTTTGATCTCATTGGCACAGGAGACCACTTCCAAAATATAACACCAGTAGCACAGACACTGAGAGCAACAATTAATAAATAGGACCTCCTGAAACTGAGAAGTTTCTGTAAGGCAAAGGACACAGTCAAAAAGACAAAATGGAAGCCTACAGAATGGGAAAAGATCTTCACCAATCCTACATCTGACAGAGGGCTGATCTCCAAAATATATAAAGAACTCAAGAAACTAGACCTCAAAATAGTAAAAAACCAAATTAAAAATGGGGTATGGATCTAAACAGAGAATTCTCAACCGAAGAATCTCAAATGGCCAAAAGATATTTAAGGAATTTCTCATCATCCATAGCCATCAGGAAATGCAAATCAAAATGATTCTGAGATACTGTCTTACACCTGTCAGAGTAGCTAAGATCAAAAAACACTGATGACAGCTTATGTTGGAGAGGATGTGAAGTAAGGGGAATATTCCTCCACTGCTGGTGGGAGTGTAAACTTGTACAGCCACTGGGTACATCAGTATGGTAATTTCTCAGAAAATTGGGTATCAACCTACCTCAAGACCCAGGTATACCACTCTTGGGCATATTCCCAAAAGATGCTCAATTGTACCACAAGGACACTGGCTCAATTATGTTCATAGCAGCATTATCTGTAATAGCCAAAACCTGGAAATGACCTAGATGCCCCTCAATGGAAGAACACATAAAGAAAATGTGGTACATTTACATAATGGAGACCTACTCATATGTAAAAAAAAAAAATGACATCTTGAAATTTGTAGTCAAATGGGTAGAACCAGAAAAAATAATCCTGACTGGAGTAACCAAGACCCAGAAAGACAAACATGGTATGTACTCACTCATAAGTAGATATTAGATGCAAAGTAAAGAATAACCAGGCTACAGTCCATAACCCCAGACAAGCTAGGTAAAAAGGAAGATCTTGAGAGGGATATGCATGGATTGACCAAGGAATGGGAAATAGCTAAGATCTCCTGGGTAAACTTGGTGGGGAGTTTTGAGGGGAGGAGATGAGGAGATGGGGGATGGCAACATGAGGAATTGAGATGGTGGAGTGGGAGGAGGGAAGGAGAGGGTGAACAATGAAAGATATCTTGATAGAACAATGAGAGAGATATCTTGATAGAGGGAGTCATTATGAGGTCAGGAAGTAATCTGGTGCTAGGGAAATTCCCAGGAACCCACACGGATGATCCCAGCTAAGATTCCTAGCAATAGTATAGAGGTATCAGATTGGTGACTACCCTAATTGTCATCACAGAGCTTATATCCAGCAACTGATGGAATCAGATGCAGAAATCCACAGCCAAGCACTGCCCTGGGATCCCAGAGTTCAGCTGAAGAGAGGGAGGAGCGATTATGGGAACAAGGGAGAGGGGTCAAGATCACGATGGGGAAAATCACAGAGACAGCTGAACTAGTGGGAGCTCAAGGACTCTGGACTGGGGAACCTGAATGGGACCAAACTAGGCCCTCTGAATGTAGGTGACAGTTGGTTGGCTTGATCTGTTTGTGGGGTCCCTGGCAGTGGGACCAGGACTTATCTTGGGTGCATGAACTGGCTTTTTGGAGCCCATTCCCTGTGGCGGGATACCTTGATGCAGGAGTGAGGGGCTTGGGCCAGCCTCAACTTGGTATGCCAAACTGTGTTGACTCCCAAAGTGAGGTCTTTCCCCCTTTTCAGAGTGGATGAGGCTTAGGAGAGGTAGAAGGGGAGCTGAAGAAGGGGTGGGAGGGGGAACTGTGGTTGGTATGTAAAATTAAAAAAAATAGTTTACAGCATAATTTTAAGAGGTTTTTTTTTTTGAGAGCAGAGTGCTCTCACAGAGATAAAAGATTGTTAAGGGTGAGAAGTTGTAGAACCTTAGAGATAAGAGACTTTGGAAGTATAGAACAGAGCAAATTTAGATATGATTTTTGGGCGATCATTTGTGCTATTGTTGCAGTCTGTGAGAATTTGGAAATCAAATATGCTAATTTTTGACCATTGATCTCTATTGAGGCCAAGCTGCAGTAATAAAGTCTGAGTCCTTGGAGGAAGATAGAGTCCTAAAGCAGAAAGCTTGACAGATAGGGGTGTTCCTATAAACTCCAAGAGGAAGCTAAAAGGGAAGCAAGCTGCCTGACTGCTGGGTGTAGCTGAGCAGGAGAGTGCAGGGGAAAAGGGAGCTGGTAAGTGTTCTTAGAAGGATCCAGATGGGTGTAGAAAGTTGCCCACACGGTGGGTGTCCAAAAAGAGCTTAGGAATAGGCTACAGGAGCCAAAGAGACACTTAAAGAGTTCAAAGTGGGAAGAAACAGGGAAAAAAAAGGAGGGGAGAGAGCAGGAGAAAAGGGAGATGTCCATGAGGGTGTAGAGGACAGAGGCATAGCAGTCTGCAGAAGCCACAGAGGGACCCATGTTGAGGCCATAAAAAGACCAGAGCTCAGAGAGATAAGAGCAGAGGTTAGAAAGTAGGTTTATTGGAGATATGTGGGAGAGCATAGCCGAAGACAGGAATCTCTGGGGAAGTCCAGAGTGGACATGACCAGACTAAACTGTGCCATGTTGGTAGAGGGGAAGGGGAAAAGAAAGAGAAGAGAGTGGAACCAGGTACAAAGAGAGTGGGCTACCAAAATGGTGGGATTATCTAGGGAAGAGCAGTTTGAAACCTAACACTGAGGACCACACTAACCCCTGTATATAGGGCAAGGGAGATGGTACATCATCTTCCTTGTTCTTTACTAATAGGCTTAAAATATGTTGATCCAGTTCAAAATTTGTTAGCCAGCAGGGTACATGACAATTATATTATAAGAATAAAGAATAAATCTATGGCAACCAGTGCTGATAGCCTATCTGCTGAGACAACACACCATTGTTTCTTCCAAGACTACAATGTTTTTTGAAGCATTTCAGTGGTTGAGGCTCTGAGATTTTCACTATGAGTCCATTGTTAAAACAGTCCCATGTAGAGAGCAGCGTACAGCCGCACCCCAAAATGGCGCTGGCTTCCGCCTTCCACCCTCCCGACGGTGAGTGCTCTCTGTGAAAAACAACTCTATATTTGGCTTGGCATCATGTCATGGTTTTCTCAGGCAGACGTGTACCAATTCAATAGCCCCACATGGCGTAAGGAGGTTGGTAGAGCAGGACCTATATAAGGTTGGGACGGAGCTCCTCCAGGAGAGAGAAGACACTTGTTAACGGCCTGAATAAACAGCTTGAAGGGCTCGGTGTTGCGTTTTCCTTGCTGATTGAGGAAGCCATGACAGTCCCAGACTGAGAAGAAATGCCTGAGTATTGTCTAATTACCAGCATAACCTAAGACATGAAAATTCTACAGATGCACCAAAGATGAGATCCCTCCAAGTGGGGCAGTGCAAAGCAGTAGGAACTGTGGCATGCGTTTCTGTCTTTTTCATTTTCATCTTACCTGCTGGAAGCTAATTGTGACTTGAAACCAAGTCAGCTTCTTTGTGAATTATTCAGTGTTAGTGGCCTTGGCCTACTATCTCAGATTAGGTTTTCTCTTTCAATCATCATTGAAATCTACATTGCCCAGGGGCTTGAGACCCCCAAATGTCTTCACCTTCCTGTTGCTTATGCCTCTCAAACAGAGTTAAGACTCATGATTATTGCTAGTAGCCCAGGCTGGGGTCATCCTTGGGGATTCCTGGCAACTTCCCTAGCACCGGGTTTTTCTCTATTCCCATGATGTCTCTCTATCATGGTATCTCTTTCATTGCATTCCCCCTCCCTCCCTGTTGCAGTTCAACCATCCCATTCCCTTATACTCTCATTCCCTATCCCCCACGCTCCATTGCCCACCCCTCATTCCCAGTTTACACATGGAGATCTCATCGATTTCCCCTTCCCAGGGCAGTCCATGCCTCCCTCTTTGGGTCTTCCCTGTAAGTTAGCTTCTCTAGAGTTGTGGGTTGTTGCCTGATTACCTTTGCTTTTTATCTAGTATCCACTTATGAGTGGGTATATACCATGTTTGTCCTTCTGAGTCTGGGTTACCTCACTCAGGATGACAGTTTCTAGTTCCATCCATTTGTCTGCAAATTTCATGCTGTCATTGTTTTTCTCTGCTGAGTAGTACTCCATTGTGTATATGTACCACTTTTTTTTTAAATCCGTTCTTCAGTTGAGGGGCATTTAGGTTGTTTCTAGGTTCTGGCTATTATGAATAGTGCTGCTATGAACATAGTTGAGCATGTGTCCTTGTGGTATGATTGAGTATTCCTTGGGTATATGCCCAAGAGAGGCATAGCTGGGTCTTGAGGTAGATTGATTTCCAATTTTCTGAGAAACCACCATACTGATTTCCAAAGTGGCTGTACCGGTTTGCACTCCCACCAACAGTGGAGGAGTGGCTTGCCCCAGAGAATACCCTAGCTGTCATCACAGAACTTTTCCCCAATGACTGATGGAAGCAGATGCAGAAATCCACAGCCAGTCACTAGACAGAGCCCCAGGAGTCCAGTCAGAGAGAGAAGAGGTATTCTATGAGCAAGTACATCAGGATCATAATGGGGAAACCTGCAGGGATGAATAAACCAAACTAGTGGGAACTCATGAAAGTTGGATCAATGGTTGTACATGGCGAGACAGTGGTGTAGCTTGATCTGCTTGAGAGGCCCCCTGGCGGTAGGATCATAATCCATCTCAGGTGCATGAGTGGGCTTTGTGGAGCTCACTACCTATGATGGAACACCTTGTGCAGCCTTGAGGCAGGGAAAAGGGCTTGGACTTGCCTCTCCTGAATATGCCTCCACATGGGAGGGAGTGGGGGATGGATTTGGAGGGTAGATTGGAGGGAGCAGGAGGAGGGAAGAGGGGGATCTTTGATTGGTATGTAAAATGAATGAAAAAAATTCTTAATTAAAAAAAGACTCACAATTATTGAAAAAAAGAGGAGCATGTAAGGGATTTGGGGAGGAAAAAGAAAGGAGGAAATGATATAACTATGTTACAGCAATGAAAAAAATTAAAGAAAGGGTAAGGGAGCAACTGCCTCTGGAACTCACAGCTGAATGTTAGTGGTTCTGGGATATGCTAGATACATGTCTGGGGGCAACGTTCCTGAGAGCTCCCTACAGTGTTTCCCAGGGACTTTGTGGAAGGACCATTATTTGCTCAAGAGTAAACTAACAAGTCTCCCATGGTAAAGAACAGCGGATAAGAGCCTGTGCAATACTAATTTTTTCATATATATATATATATATATATATATATATATATATATATATATATAAATTTTATAATTTAATTTAATTTTACATATCAGCCATGGATTCCCTTGTTCTCCCCCCTTTCCCCCTTCCCCCTCCCCCCTACCTCCCCCCCAGCCCATGCCCCATTCCCATCTTCTCCAGGGCAAAGACTCCCCTGGGGATTGAGTTCAACCTGGTAGACTCAGTCCAGGCAGGTCCAGTCCCCTCCTCCCAGGCTGAGCCAAGTGTCGCTGTATAAGCCCTAGGTTCCAAACAGCCAGCTCATGTACTGAGGACAGGTCCCGGTCCCACAGCCTGGATGCCTCCCAAACAGATCAAGCTAATCAACTGTCTCACTTATCCAGAGGGCCTGATCCAGTTGGGGGCTCCTCAGCTATTGGTTCATAGTTCATGTGTTTCCATTCATTTGGCTATTTGTCCCTGTGCTGAGGTTTCTAGCACAACAATTATGGTGTTTGGCCATCCCATCACCAGAGTAGGTCAGTTCGGGTTTCTTTCAACCATTGCCAGTAGTCTATTGTGGAGGTATCTTTGTGGATTTCTGTGGGCCTCTCTAGCACTTTGCTTCTTCCTATTCTCATATGGTCTTCATTTGTCATGGTCTCTTATTCCTTGTTCTCCCTCTCTGTTCTTGATCCAGCTGGGATCTCCCACTCCCCTAAGCTCTCTTTCCCCCGACCCTTGCCCTTCATTACCCCCACTCACATCCAGGCTGTTCATGTAGATCTCATCCATTTCTCTGTCATTGGGTGACCCTTGTGTCTTTCTTGGGGTTCTGTTTTCTAGGTAGCCTCCCTGGAGTTGTGAGCAGGAGTCTAGTCATCTTTGTTTTATATCTAGTATTCTCCTATGAGTGAGTACATACCATGATTGTCTTTCTGAGTCTGGGTTACCTCACTCTGGATGATTTTTTTCTAGATCCATCCATTTGCCTGCAAACCTCATGATGTCATTGTTTTTCTCTGCTGAGTAGTATTCCATTGTGCATATGTACCACATTTTATTTATCCATTCTTCAGTTGAAGGGCATCTAGGTTGTTTCCAGGTTCTGGCTACTACAAACAATGTTGATATGAACATAGCTGAGCAAGTGCCCATGTGGTATGATTGAGTATTCCTTGGGTATATGCACAAGAGTGGTATAGCTGGGTCTTGGGGGAGATTGATTCCCAATTTTCTAAGAAAGCACCATATTGATTACCAAAGTGGTTGTAAAAGCTTGCATTCCCACCAGGAATGGAAGAGAGTTCCCCTAGCTCCACATCCTCTCCAGCATAAGCTGTCTTCAGTGTTTTTGATCTTAGCCATTCTGACAGGTGTAAGGTAGAATCTCAGAGTTGTTTTGATTAGCATTTCCCTGATGATTAGGGATGTTGAGCAATTCCTTAGATGTCTTTCAGCTATTTGAGCTTCCTCTGCTGAGAATTCTCAGTTTAGTTCTATAGCCCATTTCTTAATTGGACTGTTGGGCATTTTGAAATCTAATTTCTTGAGTTCTTTTTATATTCTGGATATCAGTCCTCTGTCAGAAGTGGGGTTGGTGAAGACCTTTTCCCATTCTGTAGGCTGTTGCTTTGCCTTGTTGACTGTATCCTTTACTCTACAAAAGCTTCTCAGTTTCAAGAGGTCCCATTGATTGATTGTTTCTCTCAGTGTCTGAACTACTGGTGTTATATTTAGGAAGTGATCTCCTATGCCAATGTGTTCATGACTACTTCCTACTTTCTCTTCTAGCAGGTTCAGAGTAGCTGGATTTATGTTGAGGTCTTTGATCCATTTGGACTTAAGTTTTGTGCACAGTGATAGATATGGATCTATTTGCAGCCTTCTACACATTGATATCCAGTTATGCCAGCACCATTTGTTGAAGATGCTTTCTTTTTTCCATTGTACAGTTTTGGTTTCTTTGTCAAAAATTATATGTTCATAGGTGTGGAGATTAATGTCAGGGTCTTCAATTCAATTCCATTGGTACACATGTCCATTTTTTATGCCAGTACCAAGCTGTTTTTATTACTGTAGCTCTATAGTAGAGCTTGAAGTCAGGGATCGTGATGTCTCCAGAGGTTGCTTTATTGTACAGGATTCTTTTGGCTTTCCTGTTTTTTTTTTTCCATATGAAGTTGAGTATTATTCTTTCCAGGTCTATGAAGAATTGTGTTGGTATTTTGATGGGGATTGCATTGAATCTGTAGATTACTTTTGGTAAGATTGCCATTTCTACTGTGTTAATCCTGCCTATCCATGAGCATGGTTGATCTTTCCATTTTCTGAAATCTTCTTCAATTTCTTTTTTCAGGGACTTAAAGTTCTTGTCATATAGGTCCTTCACTTGCTTGGTTAGTGTTACCCCAAGGTATTTTATATCATTTGTGGCTATTGTAAAGGGTGATTTATCTCTGATTTCTTTATCAGCCTGTTTGTCAATTGTATATAGGAGGGCTACTATTTTTTTTTGAGTTGTTCTTATATCCTGCTATTTTTCTGAAGGTGTTTTTAAGCTGTATTAGTTCCTTGGTTGAATCTTTGGGGTCACTCAAGTATACTATCATGTCATTTGTAAATAGGGAAAGCTTGACTTCTTCCTTTCCAATATGTATCCCCTTAATCTCCTTATGTTGTCTTATTGCTCTGGATAGAACCTCAAGTACTATATTGAATAAGTATGGGGAGAGCAGACAAGACAGCCTTGCCTCATTCCTGATTTTAGTGGAATCGCTTTGAGTTTCTCTCCATTTAATTTGATGTTGGCTGTTGGCTTGCTGTAAATAGCCTTTATTATGTCTAAGTATGTTCCCTGTATTCCTGATTGCTCTAAGACCTTTATCATGAAGGGGTGTTGGATTTTGTCAAATGCCTTTTCTGCATCCAGTGAGATGATCATGTTTTTTTTTTTCCTTTGAGTTTGTTTATATGGTGTATTACCTTGACAGACTTTCATATATTGAACAATCCTTGCATCCCTGGGATGAAGCCTACTTGATCATGGTGGACAATTGTTTTGATGTGTTCTTGGAGTCTGTTTGCCAGTATTTTATTGAGTATTTTTGCATCAATGTTCATGAAGGAGATCGGAATGTAGTTCTCTTTCTTTGTTGCATCCTTGTTTGGTTTAGGAATCAGGGTAATTGTAGCCTCATAGAAGGAGTTTGGTAATGTTCCTTCTGTTTCTATTGTGTGGAACAATTTAAAGAGTATTGGTATTAACTCTTCTTTGAAGATCTGGTAGAATTCTGCACTGAAACCATCTGGTCCTGGGCTTTTTTTGGTTGGGAGACTTTTAATGACTGATTCTATTTCCTTATGGGTTATTGGACTATTTAAATAGTTTATCTGGTCATGATTTAACTTAGGTATGTGGTACCTATCCAGAAAATTATCCATTTCTTTTAGATCTTCCAGTTTTTTGGAGTAGAGGTTTTTGAAGTATGACCTGATGATTCTCTGGATTTCCTCAATGTCTATTGTTTTGTCCCCCTTTTCATTTCTGATTTTGTTAATTTCGATGCTCTCTCTGTGTCTTTTGGTTAGTTTGGATAAGGGCTTGTCTATCTTGTTGATTTTCTCAAAGAACCAACTCTTTGTCTCATTAATTTTTTGTATTGTTCTCTTTGTTTCTATCTTATTGATTTCAGCTCTCAATTTGATAATTTCCTGGCATCTATTCTTCCTGGGAGAGTTTGCTTCTTCTTGTTCTAGAGCTTTCAGGTGTGTTGTTAAGTCACTAGTGTGAGATTTCTCCAACTTCTTTATGTGGGCATTTAGTGGTATGAATTTCCTTCTTAGCACTGCTTTCATAGTGTCTCATAAGTTTGGGTATGTGGTATCTTCATTTTCGTTGATCTCTAGGAAGTCTTTAATTTCTTTCCTTATTTCTTCCTTAACCTATTGGTGATTCAGTTGAGCATTATTCAGTTTCCATGAGATTGTAGGTTTTCTGTAGTTTTGTTGTGGAAATCTAACTTTAAACCATGGTGGTCTGATAGAACGCAGGAGGTTATTCCAATTGTTTTGTATCTGTTGAGATTTGCTTTGTAGTCAAGTATGTGGTTGATTTTAGAGAAGGTTCCATGCGGTGCTGAGAAGAAGGTATATTATTTTTGTTAGGATGGAATGTCCTGTAGATATTAAGTCCATTTGAGTCATAACATCAGTTAAGTCCTTTATTTCTCTGTTAAGTTTCGATTTGGGAGATCTGTCCAGTGGTGAAAGTGGGGTGTTGAAGTCTCCCACTATTAATGTGTGGGGTTTTATATGTGGTTTAAGCTTTAGTAATGTTTCTTTTACATATGTGGGTGCCCTTGTGTTTGAGGCATAAATGTTCAGAATTGAAACTTCATCTTGGTGGATCTTTCCTGTGATGAGTATGTCATGCCCTTCTTGATCTCTTTTGATTGATTTTAGTTTGAAGTCTATTTTGCTGGTTATCAGGATGGCTGCACCCACTTGTTTCTTAAGACCATTTGATTGGAAAGTCTTTTCCCAGCCTTTTATTCTTAGGTAGTGTCTATCTTTAAATTTGAGGTGTGTTCCTTGTATGCAGCAGAAAGATGGGTCCTGCTTTCGTATCCATTCTGTTTTTGAGGGTGTATCTGACTTCCTTAGGTTGGAAATTTCCTTCTAGTGTTTCTGTAGGGCTGGGTTTGTGGATAAGTGTTGTTTAAATCTAGCTTTGTCTTGGAATGTCTTGTTTACTCTATCTATGATGATTGAAAATTTTGCTGGGTATATTAGTCTAGGCTGGCATCCATGGTCTCTTAGTGTCTGCATTACATCTGTCCAGGACCTTCTGGCTTTCAGAGTCTCCACTGAGAAATCAGGTGTTATTCTGATGGGTTTGCCTTTATAAGTCACTTGGCCTTTTTCCTTTGCTGCTCTTAATATTTTTTCTTTATTCTGTACGTTTCATTGTTTAATTATTATGTGGCAAGGGGACTTTTTTGGGGGTCTAGTCTCTTTGGTGTTCTATAGGCTTCTTATTCTTCATAGGCATTTCCTTCTTTAAATTGGGACAGTTTTCTTCTATGATCTTGTTGAATACATTTTCTGTGCCTTTGAGTTGGTATTCTTTTCCTTCTTCTATCCCTACTATTCATAGGTTTGTTCTTTTCATGGTGTCCCACATTTCTTGGACATTTTGGCTCATGACTTCGTTGGCTTTAGTGTTTTCTTTGACTGATGAATCTCTTTCTTCTACCATATCTTCAATGCCAGAGATCCTCTCTTCCATCTCTTGCATTCTGTTTGTTATACTTGCATCTGAAGTTCCTGTTCCTTTACTCAGATTTTCTATTTCCAGCATTCCCTCTATTTGTGTCTTCTTCATTTTTTTTCTATTTCCCTTTTCAGGTCTTGGACTATTTCCTTCATCTGTTTCATTGCTTTTTCATGATTTTCTTTCAGGAATTTATTGCTTTCTTCTGGTTTATTTGTCCTTTCCTTTAGTATTTTATAATGTTCTTCCCATTTTTTTGTTTGTCTTTTCCTCAATTTCATTTTTGATCTCTTCTATATAAGGCTCTAGCCTCTTCATGATGTTATTCATAAGGCTGCTTTCTTCTGCTTCTTCCATTTTGTGATGTTCAGGTCTAGCTGTTGGAGGAGGGCTAGGTTCTGGTGATGCTGTATTGCTCTTCGTTTTGTTGTATGTACTTCTGCTTTGACATCTGCCCATCTCCTTGAGGATTTGTTCTTGGTCTTATCAGCACTCTTGGACCAGACACAGCTGACAGATTCAGGAAGCCTCTCTCTGGTCCAAATGGAAGCTCTCTTGTCTAGATGGGAGCTCCTGGGCAGGATGGGAGCTGGGGGCTGGTCTCTAAGTCTCACGAAGTAGCTGGGGTCTTGGGTGGATGGTCGTGGGGGCAGGGTGTGGAGATTGCAGGGTCTGCCAGGGGTCTTGGAGAAGGGAAACTTTCCAGGTGGGGGTGGAAGGGATCCTGGCAGATAGCCAGAACCTGGAGCCAAGTTGGGCAGGTCTTCCCCAGAATGGCTGGTGCCCAGGGATGGGACCTAGGGGCAGTCTTCTCTGGGAATGAGCATTACTAATTTTTCAATACTTCCCTTTCTTTTTCACCCATTTCCACAGACAAACAAAATTTAGAAACAGCTAAAAGTGGAAGTTTTGAGCTTCTGTAACATTTTCTGGCTCAGAACTGGGTTCAAGCATTGGACTGTAGTCTAGGCAGCCTCTGCAGCCTCTGTACTCCATAGCTTCCTGGATACATTGAGTTTACAAGAACAGCTTCATGTCTACAGTGACCAATGTTCTAAGCTAGCAGAAGCTGATGATGGGACCATCTTTCTAAGAGTCTTAGAGAATCATTCTCTAAATACCAAAGCTTTGGACTAGAATCTGAGAAGCAACATCTATCACCAGTATTCAGTGCTGTGAGGCAGGCTTTCCCACAGCCTCCTTCTCTCCTCCCTTTGGAAACACTGGTTTGGATTCTTTCTGCCAAGCCCTGAGGCCCTCCAGAGTGTGTTGAAGCCTATGTGGAACAGATCTGAAGTGAAATAAACCAGACTGTAGACACTTAACTTTCTGTTTTCTGAAATTTAGGGACAAATGAGAAGAGTGTCCACTTCTGTAAAATTGCAACCTTTGAGGAAGGGATCAGGGTCCCTTTAGGGACAGGACTCATGGTATAAGGATAGGTGGAAATTTGTCTTATGTGTCAAAATGCCAGCAGAGAAAAAAGTTGTTTTTTAGTACCACAGCCAGCTTGTCTTTCTCATGGGAACCAGTATGCTTGCAAGTTATCTTAGCTCTCTGATCTGGCTTCCTTTTTTTGCAGCTTCATCTGGCAGTTGCATGCTTAGACCAGCCAGCAGGACATGGATTTGGATTTTGACACTATCCTTGTTTGGTTTCAGAATATCTTTTTTTTTTTTTAACTTGGAAACATTTCCATATAATGTTTGACACAGAAATCATCAAATAGAAGTATATAATGTTGACAGGAGGCAGTACATTTATAATTTATAACCCCAAATGTATTTATAAATTAGAAATGGAAAGATCTACAAATGAAATTATGAATGTTCACCAAAGTCATTTAATCTGTCAGTTTCTCATTCATTTTTATGTCTTAATAATATTCTATTGTATGAATAAGCCACATTTTATTTCTCTCCAGTATTTGATAGCTATTTGAGTCGTTTTAACTTTTTTACTATTAGCAACACAGTACTGTAAACCTTCATGTACATGGTTCATAGGTGCACATTTTCAGTAGTTTGAGGATATATTCCTAAGGGTAGAATTGTTGAGTAACAGAGTAACAATGTTTTGCATTTTGACCAACCACCAAACTGTTTTGCCAAAGTGGCACACCATTTTACAATCTCACCAAATCCTTGTTTTTAAGGCTCTGATTTTTGTACAAAAGCATTCAATCATTCTGTCAGACCAAACCAGGAAAAGTAAGCTATAGTTCAGAGCTGTTCTATTCCATTTACTATGCAAAGCCATTCTTGGCGTTTGCAACTCTCAGCCCTTTTGAGTATTCTTGCAGTGTTCACCTTTTCCTCCACCACTTTTTTTTTCTTCTTTTTTTCTGGTTTATTTCTATCTATTACAAATGTATAAAAAATCCTCCATCAACACTGCTGATAGCAGCAGAACCTTGAGAAATATACCTTTGGTTTGCCTCAGAAAAGGAACACATATTGCACTGTAAAGTTTATAAAATTGGCGCAAAACATTGTGATAATGTTACAATACCAGTTTTAAGAGTTCAGTGACTAATGGGGAGCCGATGGGATACATGCAGAACTGTGAAAGCGATCTCACTTAGCCAGCTGTACATGTAGACTGTAAATCTACATTCAGATCATTTCTGAACTAAGACTATCATCTCAGTTTATCTGTTGAGGTCAACCAGGAAACCCTAGAATATACCTTGATTTTTGCAAAAAAACAAAATAGGGGGAGGGGTTTCTTCAGCATTTCAGTCCACAAGTAACAGTATCCTAACAGGCAAAGTGTTCTCTCACTGTCAACATAGAATGAACTGTTGCTGGAGGTCAACTTGGGCTTTAATTTGCATTAGCACTTACATGCATAGTAGTCCAAGTTGTTGACCTCATGACTTTTAAAAGTAACTCTAAAAAAGTAAAATGGCCCTTCTTGGAAGACTAAAGAAAGACATCCAGCCACAGTTGTAAAAAGTCTCATCAAAACAATATACCCTTTTATGAATTATGCCTCAATTTAAAAAAAAAAGTAGCCCCAAATAACAAGCAGCTCTGAAAAAGAAAATATAACTTAAGATATTTGAAAAAAACAAGGTGAATACAGGTTCAAAAGTAATTAAGATACATTTTCTTGAGGCTATCTAGAATTAGGCTTTAAAGAATTCTACCATTTCAAGTTTACCACTAGTTACTAGATCCCTATTTACAAACAAGATGTTCACCTTTTTTGTTCCTTTATCAAGAGAAAAATCTACCTTCTGACTATGAGGGTGGTGATGGGGAGGGACTAGAAAACAAGATTCAAACAATCCCATGCAAATATCACATTTTTCAAATGGAAGAACTCCAAACTGCACTAGAAGTTCCAATCACTAAGACACTTTCCATTGAAATGATTTAAGTACAACTACATGGCACCAAGGTTTAGGCCTAGTATAGGCCTGACAACCAAGTCCTTGTTTTCTGGAAGAAAGGCCTCAAAAGTCCCACTCAATTCCACATAACAATACTTCAAAGATCAATTAGGTTTTCCTTTCCTTAATATTTTTGTTTTTGACTTCTAATCTTAAAGACTAGATTAAAACTTAGCTCATTTCCCAGAAGGCATTGCTTCCCTTTGCTCTCTGAAAGAGTCCACCAAGACCTCTTCCTCAAAACCATCTAGCCCCCAGCCTCCAGCCTGTGCTTGTGATGCATCTTTCTCAACATCCTGAAAAGGTAATGTAGGTAAAATATGCTCATAAACATTAAAACTAGTTGTTAGAAAGACGTAACTAGCTTTATAATTTAAGTTTTAAAGCATAAATACTTGCAGCTTAATCTGTACTGACAATGATTGTCGAAGCCTAGAATTCAACATTTACAAATTCTCATTCACACACACAAAACATACTATTATCACACAACTTGTGTCTTGAGAGAATCTTCTGCTTTTTAAATCTTTGGCCTCCCAGTCAATCCCAAGTTCAACCAACTTTTCTGAGTTCTGATAGTTACCTGGACCACTGAGGCATTGCCACAAGACTTCTTCTCTTTTGAAACATCCTTTTTCTCTAGATATTAGGATAGCTACACCAGCTTGTTTCTTCTCTGGGGTATGTTGGTGTGGGATTATCTATTGCTTGATTTTTCATGGATGTGTTTAGCTTCTTTGGGTTGAATTTTCCCTTCTAGTGCTTTCTGTAGGGCTGGGTTTGTAGACAGGTATTGATTAAATCTGGTTTTATCCTGGAATATTTTGTTTACTCCGCCTATGGTGATTAAGAGTTTTGCTGGGTATAATAGTCTGGGTTGGCATCCATGGTCTCTTAGTGTCTGCATGAGATTTGTCCATGATCTTCTAGCTTTCATAGTCTCTATTGAGTAGTCTGGTGTTATTCTGATGGGTTTACCTTTATATGTTACTTGGTCTTTTTCCTTTGCGGCTCTTAATATTTTTTCTTTGTTCTGTGTGTTTAGTGTTTTGATTATTATGTGGCGAGGGGACTTTTTTTTTGGATCCAGCCTATTCGGTGTTCTGTAAGCTTCTTGTATCTTCATAGTATTTCTTTCTTTAGGTTAGGAAAGTTTTCTTCTATGATTTTGTTGAATATATTTTCTGTACCTTTGAGTTGGTATTCTTCTCCTTCTTCTATCCCTATTATTCTTAGGTTTGGTCTTTTCATGGTGTCCCAAATTTCCTGGACGTTTTGTGTTACGACTTTTTTGTCTTTAGTGTTTTCTTTGACTGACGAATCTATTTTCTCTATCGTGTCTTCAGTGTCAGAGATTCTCTGTTCCATCTCTTGCAATCGGTTGGTTATGCTTGTTTCTGTAGTTCCTGTTCGTTTTGTCAGGATTTCTATTTCCAGCATTCCCTCAGCATGTGTTTTCTTTATTGTCTCAAATTCATTTTTCAGATCTTGGAATGTTTCTTTCATCTGTTTAATTGCTTTTCTTGGCTTGATTTGATTTCTTCCCATTTTTTGTTCGTTTTTTCTTCCATTTCTTTAAGGGAGTTTTTTATTTCCTTTTTAATGGAGTTTTTCATTTCCTCTTTAAGGGAAGTTTTTATTTCCTCTTTAAGAGAGTTTTTCATTTCCTCTTTAAGGAAATTTTTTATTTCCTTTTTAAGGTAGTTTTTCATTTCCTCTTTAAGGAAAGTTTTTATTTCCTCATTGAGGGAATGTTTTATTTCTTCTTTAAGGGCCTCTATCATCTTCTTAAAGTCATTTTTAGGGTTGGTCTCTTCTGTTTCTTCTGTCATGGTATGTTTAGGTCTTGCAGGTGTAGAATCACTAGGTTCTGATGTTGCCGTATAGGTCTTTATGTTTTTGCCTGTATTTTGCACTGGCGTCTACTCATCTTTTCCTCTGTGCGGTGCAGGTGGTGTCTGTGTCTGAGAGTGCCTCTCTTGTTCTGATTTTTAGTCTTGGTTTAGTAGGGGTTCTTGGTTAAATTGGTGCTACTGGGCTGTTTCTTCAGGGACAGCTGATTTCAGTCGGTGAATTATATACTTATGATTCTGGTGATCTGGTTTAGTGGCTGGGTAGCGCCTTCTTCTGTGTTCCCAGGTCACGTTTTGTTCATTTGTCACCTCCTCAGCTGATCTTGTTTCTTCAGGCTTCAAACTGTAGGCATCTGAATCCTCTCCCAGATGGGTTTCAGCTGAGCAGGGTAGTCTCACCAACACCTCCAAGTTGTTGGGTTTCACAGGATCAGCAGTTGGGCCCTGGGTTGTCCCCAGACAGAGTGCCCAGACTCACCCTGGTTCCGACCCATGGAGATAGCCTCTTCCCCAGGTGTTGGGGCTAGGGGCGTCCCCGTTCCAAGCTGCGTCCGCCCCTCTCCGTCCCCGGGCCTGTCCAGCCCTGTGGCCCGCCGCCACAGGCCCACCTGCGTCAGCTTGTCTCCACTGCTGGGCCTGTATGTCCCTGTCAGCTGCCCCTGGGTCTTGCCTCTGCGGACTGCCAACGGGCCTGTATGTCCCTGTCGGCCGCTGCCACCGGGCCCTTCCACCTCCGCGAGTCGCCGACCTGCGTCCGCCTGTCTCCGTCCGTGGCCTGTCTATTTCTGTGGGCCGCCGCCAGGCCTGAATGTCTCTGTCTGCCGCTGCCGCTGGTCCTGTCCACCTCCATCTGCTTATCTCCGCTGCAGGGCCTGTCTACCTCTGTGGACCGCCGCTGGGCCTGAATGTCTCCGCCCTGGCTACCGCCAGGCCTAAATGTCCCTGTCGGCCACTGCCGCCGGACCAGTCTACCTCCGCAGGCCACTGCCACAGGCCTACCTGCGTCTGCTTGTCTCCCCTTTCTTTACTTCTTACTCTGTGGTTTGCTGTGTAACTGGGTGGCTGGCCCCTGATCTCCAGAATATCTTTTTTTAAGCCTCAGTTTTGTTAGTTACCTGGGAGCAATAGAAATACCTACTTCCCAGTCATAATTCCTTTAAAAATGTGTAGCATAGCCAGGCCTGTGGTAAACACACATTGAAGATTGCATCTAGCCAATTTAAGGCCAATGGTGAGCAGCTTCTAAGATGTCAGAACTACAGAATCTTCCAGAATTTTGTCCTCATTAAGAAAATGAGGTTATTACCAAACAAAACACCAGTCATCTATACATATGATGGGCAAATTTTTCTAGGAAATTAATTTTGGGTGATAGAGATTTTAATCCCTTTCATAGCACCATTTAAGTTTAAACGCTTCTTTACTGACAGAGTGAAATATATCCCTCAATTCCTGCCTTCTTGTGCAAAATTTTCTGTACACAACTCATTGGTTTTCTTCTGTCTAGGCTGTTGTTACCCACATGAGTTTTACTGTGATGTATTTTAGGAGATAGGGTAGGAAATGGTTGGCTGCAGGCATGTTTTGCAATGCTGTTCTCTTCCCTGAAGCAAACATCTGCCCACTGTTCTCCCTACTTTGTGTGTGGCTGTGCCGAGCCTTTCCACAATCCTGCCTGTTTCATAGAGCTGCCATAGTGGTACACAAAGCATGGGGCATGTTGTGTGGTCATAAGGGTGAGGTAGCTGATTTGGGCATTTTGGGGGCTATATTATGGCTTGATATTATGTATACCTTGATATTCAAATGCAAGTTTCTGGACCTTGAGATTTTATTTTCCATTCATTGTTGTTCTTGCATTCCCAATCTTATTTACCTTTATAATTTTTCAAATTTTTTATCTTATTTATTACTATTATTATTTCTGTGTGGGGAGGTGAGGATCAGAGGACAACTTTGGAAAATCAGTTCTCTTCATCCACTGTGAGTTCCTGGAATCAAACTCAGATTGACAAGCCTGTGTGGTATGTGCATTTTTGTTTGTTTGTTTGCTTGCTTTGGTTTGGTCTGGTGTTTGTTTTTACCTGCTGAGCCATCTTGCTGGCCCCCATGTTACCTTTTAATCTTTTTCACAAGCATTTGGATGGGATTAAACTTTCAGTAGCTTCTGTCTATTTTTCATGGTCTTTGTTGGGTGGTGAGAACAATACATGGAGGAATATGATAGGAGCTTAAAATATCTCATACACAGTGTTTCCATTACTAAGGACTTCTGTTTTGTAGTAGCAAGAGCAGTTTTCTCAGTTGATGAAGGACAATAGTCTCAACCACCTGCTTCTTCAAGTGCGCACTGTGGAGAAGCCAGTGAAGATCCATTTCACACAATTCCTCATTCAGGGCTCTTTTTGTATTCTGATCATTTCCAAGATCAGGTTTATGTTCAAATTCAAGAAACATTAAAAAAAAAAGAAGTCTAAGAATAACACAAATAGTTCCAGCTTCAAATGAGATCACGCATGTATTTGCATATCTTTAATGTTCTGCCCCTAAGATTTTAATTAAATACTAAATTCCAAATATTAAGCCATGAGTAAAATCCTCATGGTAAGGAAGATTTGCCATGGTAACACATACACTCATACAGTCTCTGAATAGATATTACTTTAGGGTTCTGTAGCAGCCTTAAGTGTTCAGAAGACATGCATACATACACATACCCCACACCATACATACATGCACATACCATCCATGCACACACATCCATGCACACCACATACATATATCACACTTACACACACACACTGTACACATACATACATGCACATACCACAATACACATATACCACACCATGTACACACACACACACACACACACACACACACACACACACACACACCACTGTACACAAGTTTAGCAAGGATTGTTTGGGGAAATTTTAACTTTACCACCAATTGCATTTGAAGTGAGAGTCTGGTCTGATATGGAGGAATGACATGTCACAGGCTAAGTCTCTCAGTTCTTCCTTCAAAGAAGTTTTCTGTGTGAAACTCTTACTGCATTCCAGCTAATTCAGTGAGTAAATTGTAATTTTTGATAGTCTAAATTGCTATGGCATAGATAAAGGTGGAAAGACCTCATTTAGCTATCTATGAATGAATTGACCACATGTAGAGGCCCACACGTAACCCCCAGTGAGACCTGGTAACATAATTTCTCTCCGTTTGCTGTGACAGCTGCCATGTTCTCATTACTGAGCTTGCCTAAGAAAGGTTACATTTTTCTTCAAGGAACAGATGCAAAAAAGCTGCTGAAAAAGAATAAACTATGTGGCTCTAAGAACATCCTCACTTATGCAGCAGAGCCTAGCAGCTATTGCTCAGGCTGGATACAGGGCAGGAGTACTGCCAGATTCTGTTCTGCTACATGCTTATTGGAGAGCTTGAAAATTTTCTGTGTCTGTTGTGGAACATTGCTTTGACTGTGTAAAGATGTGCTACATTTGTTTATGTTGTAGAATATTACTTTAACTATGTAAAGGTGTGTGACATTTGTTTATGCTGCATTTGTTTAACTGTGTAAAGTTGTGTTATGTTTGTTTATGCTACATTTGTTTAATGATACAAAAATGTGTTGCTTTGCCTGCCTAAGGCATCTGAGTGGTCTAATAAAAAGCTGAACAGCCGATATCTAGGCAGCAGAGGGATAGGTGGGGCTGGCAGGCAGAGAGAATAAGTATGAAGAGAGGAAGGGGAGGAGAGAATGAGGGAGAAAGAGAGGGAGATGCCTGGGACCAGCCAGGCAGACAGCTGCCGGTCAGCCATACATGGAGGAAGCAGGGAAATAAGATACACAGAATGAAAGAAAGATAAAGAGCCCCAAGGCAAAACATAGATGAAGAGGTTAAATTAAGTTATAAGAGCTAGAGGGACAAACATAAACAAGACCAAGCATTCATGATTGATCATAAGTCTCTGTGTCTTGATTTGGGGGCTGGTTGGTTGTCAAAGAAAGCCTGCTACATCTATAAAGTTGGAACACTGAAATCCATCATTTCTTTTTAAAGTGAAGTAAAGCCTGGCAAATAGAAATTACTGCATCTATGGAGAGGTGAATATAGTCTGAAGGACAGGAAAATACTCTTAGAAAAGTCTGTGCCCAAGATGCAGATTTCACAGAGGTAGGCTTGGGATGGGAAGTGGTGATTTAAGAGTAATCATGAAAAGTATGAGGGCTTCAGACTGTGGTTTGCTGGTCTTCAAAAGAGTGACTTGTAGTGGGAGCAGGACCCTGTGAGAACTCCAGTGCCAAGCAAGAAGAAACCTTTGTTATGAGGTGAAAGTTTGGGCTTTATGAGGAAGTAGCTTCTGTGGAGTAGGTTTGGTAAATTGGTTTAACCAAGGTGGTCTTTAAGAAGACTGATAACACTATCTTACAAAGTATTTTCTGCAAATTTTGTTTTGTTCCTCACAATCCAGTCAAGAACAAATTGTATCATTGGATAATTCAGATGAATAAACAAGCTCAGACTTGAGCTTACAGATAAAATCTGTTAGGAAATAAGGTGAGGAACACTAGTTCAAAGCCAGAGATGTATCCTTTCTTCATCCAAGGCTGCCTATTGGATACTAACCCTGAATCACCCACGCAGCTGTAGGATGGAAAGATTAGGCCACTGTTGAAAGGAACCCTGATTCGTGTTAGGTAAGAAGGATGAATTGGAGATGAGAACTGAAGGGAAAATGTGGCTCCATGATGCTGCCAAGTTGGTGTTCTTGAAAGTTTGGCTACTAGCAGAGGAGGGCAAAGATGGTAGGTCAGTTTTGAGGCTGAGCATGAGAATGGTAACCAAATGTACACGAGTTCCTGCTGGAATATCACTGTGCAGCCAGACACACGCAGGGGCAGATGTGGGAGCAGTCACATTGACATCATTTCTGTAGATGCCCTGGGTGAATACAGGCCCGGTGCTCTCTAGCTCTTGACTAAACTGATGGGTGCTCTGCAAGCCCCACCGAAAAAGCAGTGCAACTACAGGCTGTGCTCCAAGACCAGTGCTGGCTTGGAACGGAATAATACTGGTTCCTTTGTGGTTTTGTTTTCTGACTTACACACACCTATGATAAACTTTTACCTTTTCTTCTCTTTGGCATGGTCAAATGGCCAGCATCCATACTCCAGTGCTTATAATTGAGTAAAACAAAAGCTCTCTGAACATACACTGAGATATTGCCAAGTCACCAGATAACTGAGACATTAAGTGGCCAACAGGCCAGTAATGCATACAGAGTGGACACACTGGATAATAGGATGAGTCATATCTTTGTAGGTGAGGGGGTGGGGCCACACAACAAGACATTTAATCATGTACTCAGAAAGATGCACTTTTGTCTATAAGTATATAAGTATGTATGTATTCATGCAGGTGCATATATTGTGTGGGTCCAAGTGCATGTGGTTATGTGAGGAGGCCAAAGGATAATCTTGGGTGTTTTTCCCCAGGTCTGTCCACCTTTTATATTTCTGATATGGGATCAGCCTGTAATTCACCAACCAGACTAGGCTGGCTGGCTAGGGAATCCCAGGATGTCTCTGCATCCCCAGCTTTGGGATTATAAGAGCACACCACCATACTTGACTTTTTTTTAAGGTTCAAGGAATCAAGCTCAGGTCTTTTCACTCACAAGGTAAAGGCTAAGATTTTTGGCTGGCTTTGTTTCTGGGATTTCCATTTAAAATGTTTAGCCATGATTAACTACTGGTAACTGGACTGCAGAAAGCAGAAGGACTGCTGCCCCACCCCTCCCATCACCCACCTGCCTCCTCCTCCCCATCCTATGCTGGCTGATTTCCTTAGCTTTTCCCGCCTGGCTCCACCATGCATCACAGGAATGAATGAACAGACGATGTTTGAACCTAATAGATTGCCATGCTTGCCTCAGCCTCCCAGGCCAGAGTCTCCATTGGTCTGACAGCTCTGATGCACAGGCTCACTCTGAATAGCTCAGTCATGCCTGAGAAGCGACTTCCTACACACTCCATAGGGGCTTCCCTTTCTGCATTTGAGACTATTTGTAGGAGCAGAAGCCTTGAGAGCCCTTTACATCTCAGTTCTACATGACTATGGCTGGGGAAAAGTGCATTAAAACTTCTTGACACAAAGTAAAATGAATGGCCAGGTTCTTATTTTAGAGTTTCTCAGACTTAGAGATGGATGAAATTTCAAATGAAATTATATTTGAGGCTTATGTCCCCTCTGATCAAATAATAAGTAGTTCAAATGTTATTATTTAAGGGAGTAAGGAAGTGATACTATAAAAATAAACACATTTCTCTGGCATCCTTTATCTCTATGTGTTAGGAGGGTTTGTTTTCTGTGGCCCCTATGTCACGGTCTGGCAGGCTCTGCAGAGTGGAACTCCCTGGGAAGTGTGAAAAGCATTAGATACCTGAGAGAAGATGTCCCAGCTACCCTGTGAGGTAGGGAGAGCTAAGAGGAAGACATTGTGTACTCCCAGAATCAGGGAATTCAAATCCAAAGCCATCTCCGGTGGCTATGGTTGTGTTGGTGCCTTTCCTCTCTTGTCCCCCTCTTTATCATCCTTTCCTTTTGCAAGTGAAACATGGTTGTGCTTTCTAACAAACAAACAAACAAAAAAAAAAACATTTATTTTGTTGAGGATTTTTTTTAAGATGTCAACTTGGCAGTGCAGTGATTACCCAGTCACTGGGCATCATTAGCTTAACTTTCAGGGAACAGAAACAGGATTCCAGCCTTCTACACACAGTAAAACTGCTCAGGACTAGGTTTGTTTTCACTCTGCCCTCCCTCAGTGACATGGCCAGGAAGTGGCTCACAGGGCTGTTTGTGATTCTCTGAGCTTAGCTGTTCTCACGCAGTGCCTGCCTAAAGGCTCCAGTAGTAATTTAACACAGGGCAGCATGTCCGCTGTGATGGAGACAGAATGGGATTCCACAATCAGTGTTTTCTCCGGAAGTTGCCCCTAGAAAATGAAGTGTTGGCCACTTTCACTATACTGACTAGTTTTATATCAACTTGACATCAGCTACAATCATTTTGAAAGAAGGGACCTTAACTGGGAAAATGTCCACACCAGACTGGCCTTTGTACAAGCCTGTTATACATTTTCTTGATTGATGATTGATTTAGGGGGGCCCAGCTCACCGTGGGAGGTGCCACCCCAGGGGCTGGTGGTTCTGGTTTGCATGCAGGCTGAGCAAGGCATGAAGAGCAAGCTAGTAAATGGCACCCTTCCATGGCTTCTTCATTGGTTCCTCTCTCCAGGTTCCTGGCTTGAGTTCTGATCCTAACTTCTTTGGATGATAGACTACTGTAAGGTGAAATAAATCCAGTTCTTCCCAAGTTGTTTATGGTTATGGTGAGTTATCATAAGAATAGAAAAAATGGTCCAGGTTTATGGTGTATTTCTATGACAGACTAGACCATATTTTGTGGAGAATAATGGAAGGAATTTGGAACTTTGTGCTAGAAAAACCAGTGAGTATTCAAAGCATGGTGAGCAGGCTAGAAAAGCCATTGAGTGCTCAGGGCATAGTGACTGTTGTGGAACCTCGGAGGAAAACCTGAGATCAATGCAGACAGAGGTCTGGCTTATAAAGTTTCAGGGGGAAGCAAAGACTCTATCTAGGGCTTTGATATTTTGAATTAAGAATCATGGTTCTGGTTAGTTGGAGCTAAAAAATTAGCCATGATAACATGAGACCAGCAACACTGAAGGAAATGCTTTGCTCTACTGGGACAGCAGACGCTGGTTATCTGAGAAACTAATGGTGATTAAGAGAAGACCAACATAATTTAGTAAATCTGAAGCTATTTCCTGAGGGTCAGCACACAGAATCTGTGGTCCAGAGAGGGCCAAGATTGCATATCATGTGGCAGCAAAACTTGGTAGTGTAAGAGTCACCCAGGTAGCACTGGCTATGAAGGCATCGAAGGGGTCTTGGAGAGCAACTGAGACTTGGCACTGTATGGCAGCTGGAGTGTAGCTGGAGTTTTCCTGTGTCCACCTGGCTCCTGCAGCTGCTCAGACTCAAGTAAACACACAGAGACTTATACTACTTATAAACTGTATGGCCATAGCAGGCTTCTTGCTGTCTAGTTCTTATATCTTAAATTAACCTATTTCTATTAATCTATACCTTGCCATGTGGCTTATCGGTATCTTTACATATTTCTTCTCATGGCATCTCTTGACTCAGCCTTTCACTTCCCAAAATTCTCCTCTCTCTTTGTCCCACCTATACCTCCTGCCTGGCTACTGGCCAGTCAGCATTTTATTTATCAATCAATCAGAGCAACACATTCACAGCACACAGAAAGACATGCCCAGCACTTCCCCTTTTCTCTTTTTCAAAAAGGAAGGTTTTAACTTTAACATAGTAAAATTACATATAACAAAACAATTATCAAGCAAGAATTATAGTTACAATATCTAGTAGGGAAATGCTGTGGGATAATGCTTTTGTACAATGGTTTAATAAAATGCTGGTTGGCCAGTAGCCAGGCAGGAAGTATAGGCAGGATAAGCAAACAAGGAGAATTCTGGGAAAAGGAAGGCTGAGTGAGTAGGTGCCAGCCCACCATCCAGGGAGCAGCATGTTGCAGCACACAGGTAAAGCCACAGAACACGTGGCAACATATAGATTAACAGAAATGGGCTGAGTTTAAATGTAAGAGCTAGTCAGTGGTAGGTCTGAGCTAATGGCCAAGCAGTTTTAATTAATATAAGCCTCTTTGTGTTTACTTGGGTCTGAACAGCTGTGGGACCACAGGGCCACCAGGTGAGGAACACCAAAAAACTTTCAGCTACACTGTGTCCTTGAAGAGAGACCAGGAGAGGCTATTGGTGAAGGTGCAACCCAGTTGCAGCAGAGATCCTAACATTTTGGAGATGCAGGTACCATGGAACAACTGCCAAGGACAGCAGCAGTCATGGAGTGGAGCTGGGTTGAGCCTAGAAGTGCTGTGTGCACTGTACAAGCCCTTTGGAGTCTAGGAGATTATGAGTCCCAGAATTTTCACACTGAGCTTCACACGGTTGATCTGTGGTGTTGCTTTGATCTGTGTGCCCTGGTTCTTCTCTCTTGGAATAAGAAAGTATGTAACTTAGAGAGTTTGAAACTTTAAACATAGTTCAGATTTTTGGAGAGACTTTTGAATTTCAGAGTTATTTTGGATATTTTAGAGAGACTGGATATTTTAGAGATTTTGGATATTTTAAGGAAATTAAACTTTTAAAATGTTTGAACTGTTAAGGACTGTGGGAACTTTTTTGTATTTGTTTGTTTGTTTTTACATTCCAATTGAAGATCCCCTTCTCTCTTTTCCTCCAGGTCCCTCCCCTTCTAACCTCAACTGCCCATCCTCTCCTCCATTTCTCTTCAGAAAAGGGCTGGCCTTTTGTGGATATCAACCAGTGATGGAATATCAGGTTGCAGTGAGACTAGGCACCTCCTCTTCTAATAAGGCTGGGCAAGGCAATCCAGTATGAGGAATAGGGTCCCCAAATCAGGTAACACAGTTGGAGACAGCCCCTGCTCCCATGGTTAGGAGTCCTACAAGAAGAACAAGATATACAACTGACACCTATAGGCAGTGCCTATGTCAGTCCTATGAAGGCTCCCTGATTGTTGGCTCATTATCTGAGCCTCTGTGAGCCCAGGTTAGTTGATTATGTGAGTTATCTTGTGGTGTCCTTGACGACTCTGGCTCCTAAAGTCCTTCCTCCACTCTTCCGCAGGATTCCCTGAGCTCCACCTAATATGTGGCTGTGGGTCTGCATCTGTTTCCACCAGTTTCTGCATGAACCCTCTTTGATGACCATTAGGCTAGGCGCCAATCTATGAGTATAGCAGAATATCATTAGGAATCATTTCATTGACTCCCCTCCCGCATTGTATTTGGTTCTACTCTGGGTCTCTGAGCTATCCTGCCTCTGGGTCCTGGACAGTGACAATTCTGATGGACATAATGACAGCCTAATAAGGCATGTCATCACCCAAGGCACAGCTGTGGCTTTGTCAGATGGTGTGTTGGGCTACTGTGCATGTGTGTTGTACTCACACTCATGTTGACCTAAGGCTTTAGGGGATAGCAGGACAATTTGGATGACAAAGTGTAGTAGTTAATTGCATGGTGCTTTGCTGGGCTCTTTCAAAGAAGGGCAGAAGGCAGGTGTGTGTATTTACCCTCATAGCCCCCCCCCCATTTCCTTCTTAAAATCATTGGTGGGTGTGGCCACATCTTAGAGCTAAGGTCAGGGTGGGTATCAGCTTGGGAATGCTCCCTTATTCATACCCAAGGGCCAGAGAGCTGAAACAACCTAGGATTCTTTCTTTTTCTTTCATTCTTATCTATCTATCATCTATCTATCTATCTATCTATCTATCTATCTATCTATCTATCTATCATCTATCTATCTATTTCTATCTTTCTTTAACCAATTTATTTTTATTCATAGATAGTTTCATATATATATTTCATATATATATATATATATATATATATATATATATATATATATAATGAATTTTAGTCCTTTTCACCCCTATTTCTGTCTTACCTTTTTTTCCCTCCTGCTGAAACCCTTTTTCTTTCCAAGTCCCCTTCCTACTTTTTTTGATGTGTGTGTGTGTGTGTGTGTGTGTGTGTGTGTGTGTCCCACTGAGTTCAAATAGGGTTGCTTGCAGGAGCACAGAATGATGGGTTACTTACTGGGCAACTTATCAATGCACCACTGAAGAAAGTGGTGTCCATTTCCCTAGCTGCCATAACTGTCAGTCATTCTGGGTGGGGGGTGGGGGTGGGGTAATGTAGATGTCCCTTTAGGGCAGAATATTGCACAGTCAGGTGTTCTCTACACACTGACCAATTGAGTCTACTGCAAACGGAAGCTTCTTTGACCAAGGCGGAGAGCTACTCTGAGCTACGGTGTAAAGATGGTATTAGAAGGCAGTTTGATATGCCCTGAAGTGCTTTTAGCAGTACAGTTGTGGGGATGTGTTCTGGCCAGCTTTATGTCAACTTGACACAAGCTAGAGTTATCTGAAAGGACAGAAACTCAGTTAAGAAAACACCGCCACAAGATCCAGCTGTAGGGCACATTCTTAATTAGTGATTGATGAGGGAGGTCCAGCCCATTGTGCGTGGTGCCATCCCTGGGTTGATGATCCTGGGTTCAATAAGAAAGCAGGCTCAGCAAACCAAGATGAACAAGCCAGGAAGCAGCACTCCTCCATGGTCTCTGCATCAGCTTCTGCATCCAGGTTCTGGCCTTGTTTGAGTTCTTGCCCTGTCTTCTTTCAGTGATGGACTGTTACCTGGAAGTGTAAACTGAAATAAACCTTTTCCTCTCCAACTTGCCTTTGGTCATGGTGTTTCATCATAGTAATAAAAACCCTAATGAAGAGAAACTGCTTTCCTGAAAACCGGGTGTGGTAGGAGGAAGTTGTTTTACTTGCAGCAAAAGCTATCTTTAACTCAAATACTTGCATGACACCCTATGACTTTTATGCAACTATATCCATCTTGATCCTGTTTGGTGCCTTTCCTAACTGTTGAACTCTGAGGGCTGCTGTTCCTAGTAGGTGTTTCCTATAGTTATCACCTGCCTGCTTACTTACCTGCCATGACTCACCTGCCTTGTAGGGACCATGCAGTTTTCAACATTAGAAATTCTCTGGAGCAGCCAGAAGATAGGGGTTTATGTAATGCATCATTTCTACAGCACAGAATATACATGACAGGAAAGTGATGGCTTGAGGAACCCTATGCCACTTTTGGTGAGTTGATTATCCTGAGGATGCCAGTTTCTGCTCTGCCATCAAGACTTCTCTACAGGTACAGAAGTGGTGTTCAGGTCACATGAACATGATTCTGATAGTCTATCCATCTAACCCTTTGCACATACTTGAATGAAGTCAAATTCTCACCCTGTGATAATTAAAAAGAATTGCTCACTGTGGCATATTGGCATCAGGACAACACTTCCCAAAATAAAGCCAAAACTCTATGGAAAGCTAATAGATATGAAAATGACATACACACTTATTCCTTTTGCTTCCTGATCTATAGAATATTTTAACATCTTTTTAAAACATTTGTTCAAACCTAAAGCAATATGACTTAGAACCATGTTCTAAACTCCAGCAGGTTTCTATGCATTTATAAAACATCTTTGTGTCATTTATGAATGTGGTTATCCTACACTATGAGTCCAGGGTATATGGCAGGCCCTGTGCTATGCTATAGTTGGGCAAAACTGCATAGTAAAGGGGCCTGTTGAAAGAGATGGACAATAACCAAAGAAGCCCAACATGAAATATATAATTTCATGTAAATTGATGAATGCCTCTAAAGATTACGGAATACTACATATTCTTTTACATCATTTGAGTTGGTGGCAAGACAGGACCAAGACCATAACATTTGAGCTTCAGTCTGTTGGCTGATTTTGGTTGGACTCATTTAGGGATCAATCTAAGAAAAAGAGGTCCTTTTGATGGGACGAAAACAGCCTTAACTGGCAATAAAGACCTGGTGGGACGTGGGAAAGTGGGAAGAGCCGTCTTGGTTGGGTATAAAGGAGGGTAAGAGATGGGCTAGGCAAAGTGCACATCAGAAGGAATAGGAGAGTTGGAAGGAAGAGCACCTGTTCAGTCAGTCTTGACTACCTCAAAGGATGTAGGTTCAATAGAGAGGAAGCATGTCAGAGTGAGGTTGGCAATGCAGAAGAATCTAGGTGCTTGGAGCAGGAAACCTGGTCTGGTGAAAGCTCAGCCCAGAAAGAGAACCATCCATTCACAAGGATCTGGTGATGGGTTAGAAGTTCTTTATGTTACAATTCTGGGAACAGAAGGAACTGTGGTGTATCCAATACACCTGTGGGACAACTAAGTATCCCATTGGCACCAGGTGTTAGTGACATTTGGGATTTCTCAATATGTAGATAGTAAGTAAAATCATTAGTGGGTAATGAAGTTACTCCTTTTTCTTTTTGAAGATGCATTTGTACTTTACAGCGATGATGATAACGGTGTCTTTCCACACTGGTGGGAGTCCTGCATGGCCAGTTCTTAGTGTTGCTCTCCTGCCACCATCATTGCTTGCTGCCATTGCTGTGAAGGTCCTAAATAAAGCAGCACACATATCTTTTCTGTCCTATTCTTGTGGCATACAGCAGACAAGCACTGCCTGTCCTGAGTCTACCCTTCCTGTCCTGACCTATGAATTGCTGCATGGAATCTGAGACTGCCCCTCCTCTTTTCTTAGGGGTCTGAGTGTGGTGGGTGACAGAATTCCCCCTCTGTGTCAATGCAGCAGCTGATGTAAATGTACTTAAAAATGAAGAACACGAAAAAAGGCTGGTAATGAATGTGAAACTGGACTAAAATAAGTAAAGCAGGAAAGAGAAGGAAGGTGGCCAAGTCCGAGTAGGCAGCAGGCGCCTGGCTGTGGCCATTTGTCCTGGCATTCAGGGAAGCTTGTCTGGAGCAAGGTCTCCAGGAAGCCAGTTTCCCAACTTCTCTCTGGACTGATTGCTCCCTGAGGCCTGGAAGTGCTCAAGGTGCTGACTGCCTGCACATTTCCACCCCCTCCCCAGAAATGTCATGAGCTCATCAGGAGGTCCTGCCTGGGAGCCTTCTGACCTAAGCCCTTTTCAGAGACACTTGCATTTTGAGGCTTTCTGAAGGTGTTATGTGTGAAATTTCTTTTGAATTTCCATGTGAATGCTTGTTCAGGCTCTGTCTCTTTGCTAAGGCATAATGAGTTACACAGAGGAGGGCTCTGAAGAATAAGTCACAGCCACATCTATGGAAATGAGCTAACCTTTGGTCCAGATATGAAAATAAATATCCAGGCTTGTGGACTAGGCCCAAGGCTCAAATGATTGAATAACATATAAAGACTTCTTTCAAGCCTTTTAGTACAGGATTGCAAACCCTCAAGTCTGAGCTAAGAGGACCTGTAAACAAATTTAGACATAAGCACAAGGGCCTCTTGCTTCTGCCTCCTCAGCCACGAGACCTGCTTCCTTCACAGCTAACACCAGCATCTTTTTAAAAAAAGTGTTTGGGGTGAGATAATAAAAACATTGATTGCAAAAATATTAAATCACAAATATCTTTCTTTATGGGTGAGGCTGAAGTACCACATTGGAGCTTACTGTGAGCAAGTGTGCTCACTATCTGCTGTGCCTCTAGAGGTTTATCCATTAGCAGGTTCAAAAGCTGTGTCCCAGATGCACTGTGGTCTTCAGTATGTGTAGACCCTGCCAGGATGTCATCCTACATTTCTGCCCTGCAGAAGGACTCTTTTCATCTTTACTCCATGAAAACTCTGTTCACTAGAAAGCAGTTTATGGTGGAGGAAAGTCAAAGACTTAGGGACAGAAGGAGAGCATCCATGAAGGTACTGATTGTCTCTGTGGTTAAGCTGCTGTGCTTAAGATTCTGGGTCACAGTCTTTAGGCCTTTATTACCTGGGGATTGGTTATAGAGATAATTGCATTGATGTGTTTACCAAATGTTCTGAGGCTTTCACTCAGGCTTTCACATTCTAGACAGGACTTCTGGGGGAAAATGGTGGGGGAAGAAGATATGTTGCAGCAGAGAGCATAGCATGAAGGTGATCCATCCTGGAAAGAACAACAGTGGTGCCAGAGTCGGCTTCGCTCTTGCAGGCTGTGAAGAACAATGGGGCATGTGGGAGCCCACAAAAGCTTTCTAGTGGGCTCTGAGCTTGCTTTACACAGCAGGGCTGCGTTAGGGGATGGCTTGACCACATGCATGGTCACCAGGTGTCTGGGTTGTCTGCACTTGGCTGTGCAGGGGGGTGGGGAGGTCTTTTGCTCCACCCCTTAGCATTCCTTTAGTAGAGACAGAAGGGGCCAGTGGGTTTTGACTCAGGCTCTCCAGAGGCTATCCTGTGTTTCTAACTGTCTCTCTCCTCTATATTTCTATCTACATATTCCTTATTTCTCCCTGCTCAAGAGTACTCTGGGGGAAAAAGAGGGAGCTGGTCTCCCTCAGGGGCATAAGGAAGGCATTGGATGTGTATATCAATGGGACCTCTGATAGCATCCTTGAAAGCCAGGAGCTGGAAATAGTCATAAGAGGGGTCCTGACAGGGAGATAAGGACCTTCCCATGCATATTATTCTTTTTTAAATGAAAGGTTATCCCTGATGAAAACCATCCACCCTTGGGAGTTACATTTTGAAAACTCGGTACACATGACTTCTTAAAACACAGCTTTTGCACTTTCAATTTACTACTCAACTAGTTTTTTTAAAAAGAAATTTATACTTCATTTTTTATTATTTGAAAGTTTCATGCACGTATGCAATGTTTTTTGATTATATCCATCCTCCCACTTCTTCTCTCCAACTCTCTTTGGAGGCCTTCCTGTTTCTCAACATGACTCTTCCAAATTCCTGTCCTTTTACATATACATAAAACATATTGAATCTAATCAGTATTGTCCATATGCCCATGGGTGTGGCGTTACCCACTGGGGCATGGGAAATTTATCAATGGGCATCCCCACAAAGAAAAAGGACTCTGTCCTTCATTAGTCAACAGCTGTAACTAACTCTTCTGCTAAGAGCAGGACATAGAGAGCCCCTTCCTGCTTCATGCTGGAGTATTCTACTAATTCGATTTTCTGTAGGTCAGGATTAACTGCAGTTTAGGAAAGCTGTTTTGAAGACAGAAGATAACATTATGTTAAAATATGGTCATATCTGTGTGCCATGGATATCTTTTACTTGTTAGATAAAAGATATAGCTGAATATTAAGTCATGTATGTAACGTCTGTGGGGTATTGTACAGTGTATATTTAACTGATGGCTAAGTTCTAATGCCTATCATCTATATCTACTATCAGTTTTCTACCTATCATCATTCTGTACCCATGTATCATCTATACATTATACATACATTATCTTCCTGCCTACCTATTTATGTCTCTGTCTTCTACGTCTCCTATGTAGATCCATTATCTAGCTATATCTCCTATTTATTTCCTACATATCAACAGCAACAACTTGGTATTACAGACATACCTGCATTGTGAAGTATAAATTTACCTATAAATACAAAAAAAAATGATTTTATTAGTCACTGGCAATGATAAGAAGGGGCAAATGACTTTATAAACATATATTTAGAAATAATCTCCAACCTACAGAAAAATTTTAAGAATAATACAAATAATGATACACTCCAATTGTCCTGCTTCCCACAGTAGTCAGCTCTCCCTCTGTCCTTGACCCTGCATCATTCAGCTTCTCCCAACAGATACAGCATCTCAGTCCTCCCTGACACTGTTGAAAATTGCTGGTTAATAATTTTGCAGAATAATTGTCTGTTTGGGATAGAGTGCTGCATGATTACATGTTTGACCAGAATATCACAGGTGAGGCACTATGTTCTTGTCATGACACCTTATCACTCTGCAAACTGATACTGATGTTTCTTATAACTTGTGACAATGATTTGATCAAATGATGAAGGTGCTATGTCGTTATGCCCATTATAAATTTACTTTTTTTTCTTGCAATCTGTATCTGGTGTGGAGATAATTTTAAAGCTGTTTGGCATCTTGTTTTCTGTCCATTCACCATGTACTTTTAAATCCTATGTTTTCCTAAGCAGAGTAAATGACTATTAAAGGATGATTTTTTTTATTATTATTATTCAGCAGTTGACATCTAGTCTAAGGGAGAATTCTCTGTCCCCCAAAAGTCATATGTTTGGGATGTCTCATGGGTTTTTATTCTGCAATTATATTTCTTTACTATTATTGTTTTGGTTATTAGATTGTCTGAATTTTGTCCCTGAGACTCCCTTCTGTCTGGTGTCTGTGTCTTTTGGGCATCTCCCGATTATTGTTATAAAGGCTTTCTTATTTCCTGGCACAGCAGTATGTTTTAGGCTCATCTCACACTTCTCAGCCCTGGGCCATGTATTTATTCAGAGTTTGTTTCCTTTCAGTAGTGAAGGAGCTTATCTGGATGCCAAGAGGTACAGTTTGTGTTACTAGTGTATCCCTGTTCCCAAACACTTTTGTAGGTAATATTTATATCACCCCTCTCCTTCTCTGTCTTTCTCTGTCTCTGTCTTGGCCTCTCTCCTTCCCTTTCTCTCTCTCCCTGACTCCAGGAAAGCTTATGTCCATTCTCTCAAGTCTTTTCTAATTCTGTATCATGCATCATTTCCTTTTCAATGTTTCCTTTCCTTCAACCTGTTAATTTGTTTTCTTAATTCCAATCTCTATCTATAACTAAGTTCCTTATCTTGTTGCACAAACATCTGTCCAGAACTCTCAGGACAGCCCAGGTCTCTGCTGGACAGTTTTGTGCCCCTGATCCCCTCCCCCCATTTCTGTTTTGTCTGATAAAAGTTTGTAACAAAAGTAGTACAATCAATTAGGGAAATTTGATGGTTGCTATGATGTGTAAAACAAGATAATACCCAACAACAACAACAACAAAACAGCTCAGGCAAATATCAATATAAGCTAATAACTGTTTTCAAAGAAGAATGTTTTTATGTCACTAATTAAAATGAATGGACATGATCTTTATATTGTACATCCTTGGATATTAACATAATAATCCTGATACTATACAATCCATATAGCAAGCATATAGTTAGAATCTAGCAAAAATATGAGGCACACCCAGTAATGAGATCCAGGAAGACAAGAATAGGTTGTAATACCTCTAGAGTGATAAACCTTGTGGGTCTATGGTGAGAAGCCACAGGAGAGATCCACTGGCAAAAATGGCCCTAGATTTAAATTAAAAATATAAAGCCGTGTCTTGGGCTGTGTGGCAGTGGCTCACGCCTTTAATCCCAGCACTAGGGAGGCAGAGCCAGGCCGATCTCTGTGAGTTCAAGGCCAGCCTGGTCTTTGGAGCAAGATGTAGGACAGGCACCAAAACTACACAGAAAAACCTTTTCTCGAAAAACCAAATATATATATATATATATGTTTGGTATTTATATATATATTTGATATATATATATATATATATATATATATATATATATATATATATATATATAAATGCCACACCAACTCCAGTGTCATCCGTGTGACATAAACAATTATGTCTATAATATTGGACAGGAGATACGTGTCCCGTGGGACTAAGCTCCCTGGAGGTCCCTGGCAGAGTGCCCCATTATGCTTCCTTCTCAAAAAAGATGTACGTCACAGATCATGAGCTCCCTGGGTTACAGGTTCTATATAACTGCTTTTCTGATAATGTTCTAATTAATCTATAAAGCACAGCCAAAATTAATGAATGCTTGGGTTGTGAACTATGGAGGAAAGGAAAAGCTGGACATGGATCTTAATTATATATAGCAGAATGAGCTATTTTTTAAGACCCCAAGCAATAGATAAAGTATAAAGGTTCAGGTACTTCTAGGGAATAAACACTCACCCACTAGGAATCCTTTAGAAATCCCAACTAAAGTGATTTATGACAGAAGATGTTATCTCATAGGAGGCAGATGGTGGGCCCCTCTGTTGAGGAAGTTCAACATGGTAAACTTAAGGACTACAACAGAACCCCTTCCCCTTATAGGCGTAAAAGTACAAGAGTCCATATTCCAACAGGTTAAAAGGTTTTATATTAAAAGAGATATGTGATAAAAAAAAAAAAACTAAAGAAAGACTTAGAGAGGGTCTACAATATTCAAATTGGCTAAATGGGTCATGAAAACCAAAAAAGTAAAAGTACATAATAAACTAAAAAGCTGCTGAGATAAGATGAAGGACACAGCTGCAACCACAAAAAAGTCTACACAAGTCTAGGGACCGTACTAAGTTTAAAAAACACAGACTGCTCTTTGGGTCATAAAGTTCTTGTGGGTAAAGAGATATGTCTAGCGCCGATTAATAATTGTGTGCTTGCTGTTTTTTTAAAGATGATGTAATTGAATTATTGCCAAGCTCTTGTTGTTCCTTGTATGACTTGATAGTTTTCTTTTCTGTATATAAACTACTGATTTACAAAAGTAAAATTACAACAGATTCAAACCACTTCTGAGTGTGTTGTCTGTCTGTCATTCGCTGAATCCTTGCTTTCCTGACTACCCAAGGCCTGGTTCCCCTATGGTCATGGTACCCCCCATGGGCCAGTCTGTGGCAAATAAAGTCATGTGTTACATTTGCAATATAACTAAAAGATGATGGACAGCACTGGTGAGTTCCCAGCAGGACTGTTTAGGGTTCTATTCACAGTAGGCTACTGGGGCTTTGAGTACCACCTAAGAGGGGGCATTATTTGCTGCCCAGGTTGGCCTTGGTTTTAATATCATAAAGTTTCAGTCTCCCAAATGGCCATGTATCTCTACAGCTCACTTGGCAGTGTGCAGTTTCTAAAAGCCCCAGGTAGATACCATTTTGCACATACAAATTCAACTTAAGGAAGACCATGAATTTCTTTTGACCTGACAATATTTCCCAGACAACTCAGCTGGTACAAATCAATAAACCTAGTTGGTTTCTAGGACCACTCTCCACCAATTTAATCTAGCACCAATTTAATTGAGGCGTAGCAGTTGTATGTATCTATGTGATAGAGTATAGTAATTTGATACTCATATCTAGAATGCAATGACTGAATCAGGGTAATAAGTATTTCTTTCTCCTTAAACATTAATTTATTCTGTTTTTAAAATACTGGATAAATTTTTGAGGACTTTAGTCACCAATGCTGGAACTAATCCTACTTACCTAACTGTACCCCTGTCATCCACCTCCTCCTTCTTCTCACCCTCTCATCTCTGCATCTCTCTCTCTCTCTCTTTTGAATTTTGAGAGACTAAATCATTTTTCTAGGTTTGGTGTAAATTTTAAGTGAAAAAAATATATCATTTGAGATTTGATTTGGGAAAGCAAAATATCAAAATTTGCCAGGAGGTTTGCACATTTTTTTTTAAGATCTAACCATGGTGGCTGAGAGGCAGTATATAGTTCTCTATTGAGCTATGATACTAAAGTGTTTTAAAAGAAATGTAGGAGGCAACATAACATGTACTGGATGGTTTTATATCAACTTGACACAAGCTAGAGTCATCAGAGAAGAGGAAGCCCCAACTGAGAAAATGTCTCCATAAGATCCAGCTGAAAGGTATTTTCTTAATTAGTGATTGATGTGGGAGGGCCCAGCCTCTGTGGGTGATGCCATCCCTGGACTGGTAGTGTGGGTTCTATAAGAAAAGAGGCTGAGTGAGCCATGAGGAGTAAGCCAGTAAGCAGCACTCCACCATGGGTCTCTGCTTCAGGTCCTGCCTCTAGGTTCCTGCCCTCACTGCTTTTAATGATAAACAGTTAGATGGAAGTGTGAGTGAAAAAAAACCCTTTCCCTGCAAGCCTAAGTTGCTTTTAGTCAAGGTGTTTCATCAAGGCAATAGTAACCCTAACTAAGATACAACATGAACATAAACACTTTTAAAAGTGACAACATTTATCTCTCTTCAATGACAAAAGACTGATGTGACAAAGTCAATCCAAAGCAGGAAGTCCTACATAGGACTGCCAGACAGGCAGACCATTGCAGGGGAAGGAAAGCTTCCACAGTCCGGAGAGAACTGACCCACAGCCCAAAAATGTAAATACAAGCCCCTTTTGACAATTTCATAAACAAGCCCATTAAACCTGAGCCACTTTCAAGCAGTCCAGATGAAGCTTTGTTTCCTTAAGGTTTTATTTCATACTTTTCTTTTTAATATTCTAAAATTAGCAGTCATTTTATTTAAGGGATACCCTGGAAACTGTATAGCTTGTATACAAAGGTATTGTGTCTATTGTTGCTGTTTCTAGTAAAATCTCACTCCTCAGTATTGATTGTAGTCCTCAAGCAACTGTCCAAAGAAAACCAAAAGGCAGAAAAGGATGAACTGTCTACCACAGATCATCATTTGCAGTAGTCTCCATGATCATGCAAAGTCCTATAGGGACAATGCCTAATAGATGCAAACCCCGAAGGTACAGGTACAGACTCTGCACTCTGGTAACAATGAGGTCAAACTGAAAAGACCTTGATACCTGGTGAATATGCATTAACTAACTTCATGTACTATCAGGCCTAATTTAAAGTTACCAAAGAACCTGGAAACTATTTTTAAGTTGTCATACTGTACAACATAAAATTCAGAATCACAGTTGAGAGGAAGTTTGTCAAAATAACATTTCCATTTGGTTAAATATGAAGGACATTTTCATAATCACAAATATGTAGTAGAAATGCTGTTGGATTTTAGATCACTAAGCCTGTGTAAAAACTCAGAATGAGAAATTGAGGCCTTTCTGGATTACAGACACATTAAAAGGAGGGGGAGTTGTTGAAAGAGAAGTACAGAGCAGGAGGAAAGCTGCAGAGTCACCACCCACAGAGAGGAGCTGGCTTCTTTCTGTTGGTTGTAGATGCTTATTATGCTACTGATGAGCAAGAGCCTTAAGTTCAGGATTGGGGCCCTAGGTAGCAAGGCAGAAATAGAGCACAGGGACCTGTCATATGAAAGGGGACTTCATCAGTACTTCAAGGCCTTCTCTAAACCACAGCACCAATAGAGACAAACAAACACACAAAGAGACAGACTGTCTTATAGTGTGGAGGTTTCTGAGTGAGAAATGCTCACAAGACTTGTGGTGGTTGAGCCCCTGGGGATGATAAGGGGCACCCAATCAGTGAGGAGTGATCTGGCCTCATTATGTCACTGGGAAAGGCTAGAGCTGGGTCTTACCCAGTGTATGGAAGAGGGCTCCTTTGCCAATACTTATTCTTGGATCATTTTCCAAGGGAACTGGCTTATGTAAAACTCACAATGGTCTTTATATTTTAAGCCAACAAAATTATATTAAAAAACACATACTTGGGGTTGGAGGGATGGCTCAGCAGTTAAAAGCACATGCTGCTCTTGCAGAGGATATAAATTCTGTTGCTAGTACCTACATCAGAGCAGTTCACAACTGCCTATAATTCTAGTTGCAACAGACTCCAGCACCCTATTCTGATTTCCAAGTGCTCTGCACCCAAGTGGACCAATCAACCCTCAAACACACAAATAATAATTTAAAATAAATTAAAATAAAAATACAATCTTTAAAAAACACTTAAAATACTTTCCTTATTAAATTAAGATTATTGTTTATTGATCACCAATTATTTGTGATGCTCTAAGTTCTTTGTGATCTTCTTATGATAATAGAAAGAGCTGTTTAAAGGTTTTCATCAGCCCTGTAGCTTCTCTGACTTTATTCATGGAGAAAATTGCTTCCTCAAGTAAAACATTCCTCATCATAGCCAAAACCTAGGGTCCTTCACAGCAAATGACCCATAGCTCTTTCTTCCCTGGGTAAAGACATCACCAGAAGGTAATTCTCACAATTAACCAAACTCCAACATGGTTATAACAATTCAGTCACTTTTCAAATAAAAAACACATCTCAGGATATTGAAATCTCTGGATATACATTTAACTTTTCAGAAGTAAAACCTTCCACACGTTTAGAAAGATTATTCTTTTACCATGTATCTTCCCAACAACAACTTTTCATCTTTATCTTTTCTTTTAGAAGATTTAGTAATCAGATTAGGTTACAGAAAGTCTTGATTTTAGGTAACTAGATTTTTTTTAAGAAGCTGTCAAATATTCTTACATCTGAGGATCATGCTATGCACTCAAACATGTTCTGGGAAAGGACGCTATAGACATAAAATCCATTCTGAGTTAGAAAAGGAAAAAAAGGGTTGGTATGCCACTCAGCAGGAAACAGCCCTGGAATCCCAGGAATTTTCACCCACTGTGTGCACAACTGCCTGAAGCCACTACATCCGTGAGCCAAAGAAGGCAGAGAGAATGGAGCCTCCAGCCAGCACAGGAAAGTAACCTGACTTCACTTCAGGGCAGCCTCCTCCTAGAGTGTGTCATTGCTTCAAATACAAAAAGTCTTGAGTCAGTGAAGCAACCCAGTCCCAGTGGCAGGGTCTGAATGCTCACTCTGATGAGACCAGCACCCATCCCTGGGAGTTTCCCTCAGGGAGAAGACACTGGCTTTTGATGCACATTTTAACAACTCCAGAGTTGGATGGAAAATGCTGGGAATGCATACCTCTAATACATAGTATGGGCTCCACAGAGAGACCTTATTCTAAAAACAAAAACAAAGCAAGATTTAGCTAACTGGCCCCAAATGAGACTACTCTCTCTTCTCATGGAACTGGATGGCAGCAACTGTGCTACAAGGGAAAGCAATGTCACATCTTTATCTAGAAAGTCCCTTGGTCTAGAAAGCATTGGGGATGATGGTGGCTGTAGCTCCTGGGCTGTGCAGGTCTTTATCACTAGTACCTAAGACAGAGTATGAGTCTTTGTGGTGTGGTATTGCAGTTTGGATGTGAAATGCACTCCATGGACTGATATGTTTAAACATGTCCCCAGCGGTCAGTATTACTTTGGAAGATGTGGGTGATATCTTTAGGACTTGGTGCCCTGCTAGAGGAGGTGGGTTATTGCAGGTGAACCTTACACATTATAGCCTGGACTGCTTCCAGCTCAAGTTCCTCTTTTGCTTGTAACTGCCAACACAAATTGACATCTTGCTACTATTGTCACAGCCAGGAGCTTCTGCTTTTCCCACTAAAGTGAATTATTTCTCCCTTAAGTTGCTGCCAGATATTTTGTCACAGCAATGAGACAGTAGCTAACACATTCAGCTTCTAGAGAAGGAGACACATGCAAGAGTCTGGAATTGGGCAGTTCAAATAATTTCTGGCACTGAGAATAGGGGCTGGTACTGAATGTCTAGAACCTGACCATGGGACATTAGGATACTGGACAGCTGCCTAATGTGTGAGAGTGTGACAAAGGAAGCTGTGAGGTAAGAGCTTGCTGGCAGTATGAGGGGAGCCCAGCTCTGTCTTGGTCCTGGGAACTGGGTCAAGACAGCATTGAAATGCTGATCTCTAGAAAGCAAGTGGAATCCCAAATCTCAGAGGCTGAAATGAACACACACACAAAACCCCCAGTTATCTGAAATGATGGTCCTGATCTGACCACACAACTAAAATGTCACACTGGGCCCACAAGTTTATGAAATTATATGACAAATTTTAAACATATACTAAAATTAAAACTGAACATCAAACCAAAACAAGCATATTTCCCAGCCTAGGCTAGCCCCTTCCTGGCACCTCCTGGCTTTTGAATCTTCTTCTTTGCAATGGGTGATATAGAGCCTGACCCTGCACAAGATGGAGGATTGAGTGGCCCACTCTGGGTCAACATCCACAGAGCACCAAGGTGCTCTGACTTATGGTGTCTTTGTGAGAAATGAAGTGGGATTTCAGGATTTGTGAAGCTAGAAAAGTTTTTTTGTCTATTTTCACCTTGTCATGTTCCCTTTTGTCTCTTTTCTGCATACGGATTTGTCTATGGTTTCAGAACTGAGTTGATGCTATAGCCTGTGAGTAAAACAACCAGCCTTTCAATTGACTGCAGTAAGCATGGTTCTATGTTATTCTTTATTACTCTGTTGTTTTTCATTTTCGTTTTTAGTTTTTATAACAAGGTAACCAAAGTGGATATTTTGTAAAGAAGTCCATCTAGCTCATAGCTTGGGGAGCTACAGCTTGGCACTGGAATCTGCTTTCCTCTGGTGGGCTCCCCTAGCTGTTTCACAATGGTGGCTGACTTCATGGCAGGAAAATGTATAAAGGAGAGAAATCACATAACAGTATAGAAAGCCAGGAAAGGACCATGGAGGGTCCAGAGAAGGGGGAGGCTTCTATTTCATAATAGCTCTCCCATGAACACTAACAAGGTCCTAGGAGAACTACCTCTATCTGTCTAAGGGCAAGCACTCCTGTGATCCATTGACCTCTAGGTTCCACTCCTTAAAGGTCCCACAGTTCTTAACATCGCTACTCAAGGGACCATTTTTGATGTTCATGAACCTTTGGGGGACAAATCACAGACGACCCATAGCAGCATCTCTATCATCTTCTTCCACCTGGTGCTCAGAGGTAAAATGGGCACTGGACTAGTCTTGTATCAGTCTATTCAAACTTATATCTGTGTACACAATAAAAGCAGACCATGTCTCCAAAGTGTGATCTCCTCACTGCTCCACATAAATGAGATTTCATATGCTAACTTTTGAAACACTGAATCCCATCAATGATCTCTTTCAAGCCTCTACTGCTTGTGAAGACAGTGATAAGGATGGCTGTGTTGATTTTTGACACCAAACAGTGAAACAATCAAATACTGGAACTTTGAGCGGCTCATTTCTTCTCAGAAGAGCTGTTTCCCTGTCAGTATCCCTGGTACTCCTTCAGAATGGGCTGAACTGGCCACTCTGGAGATCTGCAGGACAGGCTCATGTAGTGAAGGCAAATGGAGAGTGTCCTGGTAGCCTTTTTTTCAACTGTTAAAAGTTTCATGTTAAAAAATATTGTTGTATGAAGCTAAAACTACCATGGAATTGAATTATCTCATTCCTGGATATATAACCAAAGAATCTAAGTCAGAGTACTATAGAGGCCCTTGCTCATACATGTCTGCTGTGGTCTTATTTACATACCCAAGTCATGGGCAGCTTACATGCCATCAGTAGATAAACAGATAAACAAAATATGCTTTGTATACTCAATGGAGCTTTCTTCTCCCACCTCATTCTCACTCCTTCTCCCAATGAAACCAACATTATTTTCAAAAATGACTTTCATGTCTTCTTTTTTTTAACCCACTGAATTTAATTAGGGTTGCTTACATGAGTATTTAGTAGGGATTTGTTTACTGGAGCATGGGCAACTCATCACTGACTATACCACTAGAGAAAATGTCATCTTCTTCCCCTCAAACCACTAACTTCCAATAACTCATGAACTCCTTACCCACCCATGATAGAATGTTGATGGTCTTAATTTTGGACAACAGCCACATTGGCTAAGACATTTCACAGCACTGCTTCCTACTCCCAAGGGCTTACATTCTTTCTGTCCCCTCCTTTGTGATGCTTCCTGGGCCTTAGAGAGAGTGATATAGATGCTCTGTCTAGGGCCCAGAACTCAACAGTCATTTACTCAAGCGCTCTAACATTCTATGACTCTGCAGTAACCACTGCCCACTGCAAAAAGAAGCTTCTCTAATAGGCTGAAAGCACTGTTACAAATGTAAGCATTTAGAAAAGATTTCTGCTGAAGTTTCTTTCAGAAGACAAGTTGACAATAAACAACTGTCACTAAGTTTTGTTCTAGGAGTTAATTTTCTTTCTATTTTCCTTCCTTCCTTCCTTCCTTCCTTCCTTCCTTCCTTCCTTCCTTCCTTCCTTCCTTCCTTCCTCCCTCCCTCCCTCCCTCCCTCCCTCCCTCCCTCTCTCTCTCTCTCTCTCTCTCTCTCTCTCTCTCTCTCTCTCTCCTCTCCCCCTCTCTCTTTCCTAAAATGTTCTTGAAAGGACAATAGACAAGTTTATGATTTGTTTGAAAAGAGTAAGTATGGGCATTGATAAATGCTCCCATGATTCCCTGTGGGATGAAGGTGGGAGAAGAGAATGTGTTGTTAGTAACTAGGAGTTGAGTTGATCCCAAGAAATCCAACTTTATTTTTCCTGCTTTTTCCCATCACCCCCCATGAAGAGTTTATTCATTTTAGAACGTTTTTGTAAAGTGATCCTTGTGTTCTTTTGAGCCTGGTATTATACTCAAATGTTCTTCTGGAATGTTTTCTCTTTCTGTTAAAATAATACGTTTATTAACTTCATGGAACTAAATTACATTAGGCAATGCACTCAGGAAGAATGGGGTGGCTGGACAGGACTTTTACCCAGGAATACTGAAAAATTATCACATTTCTTACTTTGGGCAGTGTCACCATGGGTAAATTTGCTTTTCAAGTATCCCCTAGTGCTGCCCCTTGGTAGTTGTAGGACCTTGGGTCAGTCTCTGAACTCTTTGTTGTGGGAGTTTCTTCATCTCTGGATAGAGGATGATAACACCTAGTTTATAAGCTTGCCAGAAGGTCAAAAGAATACATGGGTTCTGAATGCTCCCAAAGCTAAGCAGCTGTGATTGTGAATGTGAAAGACCAAATGCACAGTTTATGTACAAGGAAAATCCATCACAGTGGGCAAATCTGACAAGCAAAGCATTATGTCATATCATTATACCATTTCCAGAGAAACCAAGATGTAGGGGACTGTGTGGGTACTTGAAAGTATGAAGAATGGGGGATGAGAGCTCAGTTAGAGTTCTCACCCTGGCTTTCAAATGAAGTGATAGTCTGCTTTCTAAGAGTGATTGGTACTGTCCATGTGGGTGCTCCCCTAATATCCAAGGATGCTCACATCCCACTTGGTGGACAAGATGCCCAAACACTTTTCTCTAGCCTTGATAAAATTTTGTTGTTATTGTTTTTTTTTTTTTTGGTGGGGTCAGGTATATACACACATGAATCACTGTGGTCAGTGCTGACCAATGTCTGTGTCAAGTGTCTCTCAGGTCTTGTCTTATAGTGAAATAGACAGTCTAATCTTCTGAGCTTCTCTTGAGATGTCCAGATAAAATTAGGTATTACTGTACACAAGAAAAATTGTAGTGTACAGAACATGCATAGAAATATTCAACTAAACTTCAACTAATAACTGAAAGATGTCACAAAAATTGGCTGTGGGTGTATCAGGAAAGCAAATGTTGCAGGCTTTAGGAAGGCAGGGATGCAGTCATAGAATGAAGTTCCCAGTGCTCCACTTCCTCTCTTGTTCTGCTTCTCCTCAGGGCTCTTGGGCTTCTGGGGAATCCCTCTCAGACAAGCCACTTACCTATAAGACTGGTTTCCTAGGATAGTCCCTGTATTTACTGTGCTGTGTCAGGCATTACAGTTAGAACATGAAATCACCACCATGGGCTTGTGTGCTGAAACTTTGTCCTCAGATGGGGATATGTTTTTAGGCTATACTGGAAAATTTAGGGGGGTGGGGCCTAAATGGAGGAAATAGATCCTAGAGGCATCCTTTTTGAAGGTTTTGAACTAGTTCCCAGTTCCTTCTTCTATTTCCTGCCTGTCCTGGGGTGAACAACTTGTCACATATGCCGCAGCTACTGCAGTGCTCTGCACAGGCACATAAGACTAACCAGTAATGAACTCAGCCTTTGAAATGATGAAACCTCTAAACGTCTAAACCTCTAAGCTGATTATATCAGATATTCTGTCACAGTGACACAGAAATAATAAGAAACCAGGTTACTATAACTTCAGTATAAAGCCTGCCTCAGTTTGTAGCTTAATTGGGAAGGCAGGAAAGTGGCAAAGTAGTTTGATAAGTGCTATGATTGAGGCAAGCTGAGGAGAGGAAACTGTGAAAGTTAAAAGAGGACACAATGAACCCGGGGATGGCATTTAGGGCAGAGTTGTGACTGCATATACTAAAGTCAGCTTTCTGTTTGTGACTCTGACCCTCTGGGCTCCAGAACTAACTTGTGCTCAGTAGCACACTCATGTGACACATAATGAAGACACCCTACCAAGGATGCATTACTAGATGATCCTGCGCAAACATCCCAGAGCCAGTAGGTCTGGGTTAAGTTTCTTGAAGTTAGGTGCTTGAAATGAACATAAACTGTGTTAGCAGATAGGTGAACAGGGGCTAGCTGGCGCTACTGCTGTAACACAGTACTGTGCTTCACAGTAAACAGCTTTTACTTTTTATTTTTTAAGCCAGAAGCTTAAAAAGATTTTTTTTCTTAAAAAGTGATTCTTCCTCAAATAACTTATCTTGAGAAATCAACATATTTGCATAAATGAAAAATAATATCTGCCAAGTATTTGGGGACATAGAAGATTTGTTTGTGACAAGATACCTGAGGGAACCTGAAGAAATCTTTCCTAGGAGAACACAAAGTTGGGGGAGTAGGGAAGGTGGGAATCAATATGGGAGGAATGTTGTTCAAATTCTTCAAGAACTAACAAAAATGGTCAGGGTGGGGGATAGTTTACTATGAATTAAAGTTCTGTCATCATTTGATTATAGTCCGGTGAGACTCACATAGACACTAAAGACAGAAAATTAAGACTTCATTTTATTTCAGGTCAGAAGGCATGTGGAGCTGTTATATCATCACTAGGAGACATGCAGCGGGGGCTGCAATAGACAGCCCAGCACCTGGACACTTATTTCTTTGGTGGATTGTTGTAGTTGTTGGTCAGTTTCTAGAATTGAGAAAAAAAGTGATTTGAATTTTTTCCCAATGTACTTACTGTATTTATTGAGGACTGGGTCTTTGGAGGGTCATGTTTTTCTTTCCTGCGTTCTTCTATTTGACAGTAGCTTCACAGTGGCACTGGGAAAAACCCAAGGAATCTACAGGAAACTTCCAAAACACATTCACTTTTGAAGGCCAAAGAATATTCAAGTTAGACTCTAGTTCTTCCCTAAATAAAGTCTAGTCTAAAGCAAAGTCCATGGATGTTTGTGTCTGTGTGTGCCTATGCACAGGTGTGCAGATATATATGGCCATGTGCATGAAGAAGCCAAAAGATGTTAGGTATTCTCCTGTCTCTATTTACTCCATTAGGTAGGATTTCTCCCTAAACCCTCGACTTATATCTTCATTGATAAGCTGGAATTCAGAAAGTTCTGGCAATCCTCCTCTCTCTGCTTCTCAGAGGTGGAGTTATAGGTGTGGATAGGACTTCTAGGCTTGTGACCTGGTTGCCAGGATCTGAATTTTGGTCCTTGAGATTGCTCAATAAATGCTCCTAACCACTGATCTTTATAAAAGCCCTACAAAGAAACGTGTGTGTGTGTGTGTGTGTGTGTGTGTGTGTGTGTGTGTGTGTGTGTGTGTGTGTGTGTGTGAACACATGAATGTGGACATACATGCAGAGGTCAGAAGCGTTTGTCAGATGTTTTCCTTTATCACTGTCTGCCTTATTCTCTTGAGACTAAGTCCTTCATTGAATTGGAAGCTTGCCATTTTGCCTCAGCTGGGTGGCAGCCTGTCTCTGCCCCTCAGTGCTTGGTGTACAGGCATGTGCTTGCTCTTTATGTGGCAGCAGTGGCAGAGATTCAAACTCAGGTCCCCTTGCTTGTGGAGCAAGAACTATTACACTTTGAGCTATTTTCCCAGCCTCATCAAATCACACTTTATCTGTTTAATACAATGAGCTTTTGTTTCATGTTTATTTTAAACATTATTTATTCAAGGGCTGGGCATCTAGGTTACTTGACTAGCAAATGTCAGACCCATACATTTAATTATCATAAGCACAAATATAAAATAAAACAAGAAACAAAATTTAAAACTCTTTTCTTGCTGTATCTTTCCAAAGGAGTCTTTTCATCTTGAATAAGTCATGTTAAAGGTTGTATAGTGATCACATCCTTTGAGTAAGGCCAGGCTTTCTTAGTGTGAGTCATTGCATTGTTCTAGGCAGAGGTAGTTGATAGCTGTTTCAAGATATAGGAGCACACAAACACAAGTGCACAATAAGTCAATGTCTGTGGAACTTTCAGGTAGTTATGAACTGATTGCTTGATTCAGAGTAGGATAGGAAAAAAGTATTAATCTAAAGAGAAGAGGAGAGAATTATGTCAAAGGAAGAAAGGGAAGGGGGGAAAGAAAGGATAAGAAAGGAAGAAGGAGAGAGTAGGAGAAAGAAAGGGAGAGAGGAAGCAGGCTGGTAGGCAGGCAACAATGATTAGATCCAGAAGCAGTCTAGAATAGAACAGAACCACATCTAAAATGCTTGTGTCAAGTGAACCCACAGCTACCATCTAATGTAGCTCCTCAATTTAAGAGGCACCTATGCTATCTTGATGTTCTGTGGTGACATATAGCTCTATAAACTTCTCTGATGATTCTACAAAACCAGAGTATAAACAGAGGTAAATTTAAGAAAACATTGTGTACTGAGAGGCCACAGACATCAACCATGAGAATGATGGGCTTGGGTTTCAGGAACCTCACCCTCAGACAGGTCTTAGTCCATTACTAATCGCTGTCTGTGTCACTTTTGAACAACTTGCTCTTTGATTTGTGCATCACTGTCCCAACCTTAATGCTTAGCTTATGTCTTAGGAGTAGAGGAATGGCATATATAAAATCTACCATCACAGAGCTTGGCTTCAGAGCCTTCTCCTTTCTCTAACCTATTGTCTTATTCTTTGGTAAAAAATCCAATACCCAAATGGCTATTAGAAGCAGAACCAGTGTTCAAGGCACGGTAATGACAATACACCCTTGCAATCCTCACATATAGCATCTCTATATCTAGCCATTTTAAGAGATAATTCCCAGGTTATTTCTCAGTAGTTTTTGAGTTTTTGAAGAATGAGTTTGACTACATGTCTTAGTTAGGGTTTCTATTGCTGTAAGGAGACACCATGACCATGCAACTCTTATAAAGGAAAACATTTAATTGAGGTGGCAGCTTGCAGTTTCAAATTGAGGTTTATTCCATCATGGCAAGCAGCATGGTGGCTGGTAGTATGGTGGCATGCAGGCAGATATGTTGCTGGAGAAGGAGCTGAGGATTTTACATCTTGATTTAAAGACAATAGAAATTGAACTGAGACTTTGGGTGTGGTTTGAGCATATATGAGACCTCAAAGCTCACCTCTGCAATGACACACTTCCTCCAGCAAGGCCACATCCACTCCAACAAAGCCATACCTCTTAATAGTGTCACTCCTTTTGGAGACAATTTTCTTTCAAACCACCATACTACATGAACATATCCTTTAAATAAAAGGGAACATTGAAGAAACAAGCTAACTCTTTCCCTCAACTTCAGCCTAGTACACATTGGCTAACTGATCAGTCCTACAAGAAGTTTAGGGCAGAGGGCAGAGTGAGAGGGGGGAGGTATTGAGTGAGCCTGGAGGCCAGAATGTGCTTTGGCATAGTTAGCCATTTGTCCTGAGTTTCTTTGGAACCTGACACTTTCCTGTAGGGAAACTGAGATCTTAGAAGGAAACTTGGCCAGGTGGTAGCAGAATGTCAGGTTCTTGAGGAGTCTGGAATTTGACTTCCTGTATAATGTAGCTTCTTTTCTAATTGTAGAGGCTATTAGAGCAGTACCAAACTTCATCACAAATGACTGACCAGAGAGCATGACTGTCAAAGGAGACAGAGAAAATTAATGGAGAAAAATATGGCTATTCATAGTAAGTCCCTCAAAGACTGTCTTAAAATTTAAAGTATTTTTCTAGCTTGAACCTTTAGACAAATATCCCTAAGTTACAATAAAGTCACTTCTTTGTCAGTATTGTGTTAAATGATTGAACTACAGTTTAGCATTATTGGGAAGTGGTTGACCTTTAGGAGGTAAGGCCTAGTAGAAGGAAGTTGCTGAAGCTGTGCCCTCAAATACAGATATTATGATTCCACCTCTTCCTCTCTTCCTTGTTTTTCCATCAGGAAGTGAATGATTTGTTCTTTGCCAAGCTATATAGCCTCAATACAGGTCTTAAAACAACAGACTCAACTGAGCATAGGCAAAAATCAGAGTCTGGGAGCCAAAATCAATCCCTTCTTTATTTTATTTTATTTTATTTTTTAAGTTGGCTATATCAGGAATATTTTTTTTCTTACAGTAACAGAAAGAGTACGCAATTAGGTATTAATCTGCCTGATAAGATTGTGTAGAATGTTTATAATCAAGAAGAACCACTGATCAATTTCCTTCTTAGTTCTTGTTTCTAGGAGGTTCAAGGTCAGGGGACAGATAGCATTGTTGGAGTATGTTGAGGGCCTTCTCCCATATTTCCATCAGTTTTCTTTTTTTCACGCTCTTCTCACATGGAATAAAGAAAGCCTCTGGGGAGCCAGTGAGATGGCTCAGCTGTTGTGTTGATTTAAATTTTAATTTAGCACAACCTAGAGTCACCTGGAAAGAGAAAAACCTCAGTTCAAGAATTGCCTCTATCAGATTGGTCTGTGGATATATCTGTGGGGCACTATATTGGTTGCTAATTGATGTGGGGGTGCCCAGGCCACTAGGGGCAGCACCATCCCCAAGCAGGTGGCCTGGACTGTATGAAAGTTAGCTGTGCATGAGCCCCAAGTAAACTAGTACACAGTGTTCCTCCATGGTTTCTGCTTGAGTTCCTACTTGACTTCCTTCAGGGATAGATTGTGACCTGGAAGTGTATGGTAAAATAAACTCTTTCTTCCCCCAAGTTGCTTTTGGTCATAGTAACACACACACACACACACACACACACACACACACACACACACACACACACCACACCTACACATACATATATACACACATACACACAAAAACAAACAAAAATAAACCAAACCAACCAACCAAATAAACAAAAAACCCTAGAAAAGTGGGTAAAAGCACTCTACAACAGGCTTGACAACCTGAGTTCAATTCCTACAAGCCACAGTGAATGGAGAAACCATTCCCCAAAGTGGTTTCTGACTTACACACACACACACACACACACACACACACACACACACACACACACACTACAATAAATAAAATATTTAAAAGGTGTATGGAAAAATAACCCTAAGGATGTTTGAAAAAGACTTAAGAATCACATTTTTCATGTATATTTTTAAAATGAAGTTATGCCACGTGGGTCTCTGAGGTTGCCTTTCAAAAGGTACTAATTCTATTTATGTGTGCTCCACCTTCATGAACCTGTTACTTCCCAAAGCCCACCCCAACATCTTTACACTGAAGGACTCCTCACTGCCTGAAGACCATTACCTTCTCATTAATAGATATGTTAGGAAACGTAGACATGAATTTTGTGGAGAGACAAACTTGTTTCATTGCATGTTTTAACAAAATGAATGTGCTCCTGGCTTAGCACCTTTATATTCAAGTAGTAGTTTGGGAATTTTGGACAGAGTTAAGCCTAGAAGCTATTCCATAAAACAGAATAAACAAAGGACATGCAGAAAGTACTCTAAGTAAATTATCAAACATTAGTGAGCATAAAAACAGCTAAGGAAACAAGTTGAAAAGGGATGAGCCCAGAACTCACCTCAAGATTCTGACCCATGAAAAGTACTAAAATGCTCTAGGCTTTGTCTCTTAACAAGTATCACCAATTATGGGACACAGGTGGTAACCAGGGAGAAATCTAGAGACCTTTTAGCCTTGTTTGTTTATAAGTTGAATTCTAAAGTCAAAAAGGTAGATGATTCCACTCTCAGATTGATATGTTTGTAATTATGTCACCCCCCCCAAAGGAAAATGTCCCCTATTTATAATTCAAGAAGAAGAGGTATTGCCAGAAAATGATTTAAAGTAGTAATGGAAAAAAGTCCATAAGGTGATGTCTTTGTAAAAGGAAAATGATGATTAAAAATAAATTTAATTATTATTAACTCATCATCTGAATTGATATTTCTAATCAGAATATATAATCAGAAAAGAGAGTAAGTAATAATATAGTGTGGTGCACTGTAATCATTAATCCTTCCATTTTCCTGAAGGGACCTTGTAGGCATGAAAGATATGTCCTAGGAGCCGGGCGGTGGTGGCGCACGCCTTTAATCCCAGCACTCGGGAGGCAGAGGCAGGCGGATCTCTGTGAGTTCGAGGCCAGCCTGGGCTACCAAGTGAGTTCCAGGAAAGGCACAAAGCTACACAGAGAAACCCTGTCTCGAAAAACCAAAAAAAAAAAAAAAAAAAAAAAAAGATATGTCCTAGGAGACCCATCAATAAGGCAGCAGTGGGCATGATTCCTGTACTCAGAGCTGGCCTTGAAAAATGCCCAGTGATAAGACTGGCTCACCTCTGCAGAAACCGTGGGGCTTGTGTAGAATGATTGGACAATAAGATCAAGGACCTTTGGGGGAGGGCATGCATGGTGTGACACACATGATTTGACAGATAGGTCAAGGGCCCTGCTTGGGGGAAGTGTGTGGTATGACCCATGTGGTTGACAGGGCCCTGCTTGGAAGATATCTTAGTTTGAGTCTCTGTTGCTGTGAAAAAGTTATGACCAACACAATTTGGGAAGGAAAGGGTTTATGTTAGCTTACAGGATGACATCTATCATGAAAGGAATCTGAGATAGGAACATGAAGGCAGAAACTGAAGCAGAGACTGTGGAGGAAGGCTGACTTGTTCTCCATGGCTTGCTCAGATAACTTTTATACAATTTAGGACCACCTTCCCAGGGTGCTACCATGCACACTGGACTTGGGCCTCCTGTATCAGTCACCAGTCAAGAAAATATACCATAGACCAATTTGATGAAAGCTTTTTCTCAATTGAAGTTTTCTCTTCCCACAAGATTCTAGCTTGCATCAAATTGACAATATATTTATATTGTTGGAGACACACACACATTTGGATACTCATGTCAAAAGTCCTACTTGGGGTATCTGTGTTGTGTGGCCCACATGGTTGGACAGTAATGTCAAGGGCCCTGATAGACTTGGATGTGTTTTTCTGCCTTTGTGTATGTTTCAAAAAGAAAAAAGTTTTTTGTTGTTGTTCTTTATTTGTTTTTGTTTCATTCTGTCTTAATTCTTATACTAATACTTTATTAGCATAAACAAAATGAAGAAAATAGAACTAATTTTGCCATGCTGGCTATCAGGTCCAAGAGAAACTAAGGACAATTCTCAAAAACAAGGTGCCTATTAGCATACCAAAGCACATGCTGGCCTCCAGGCTCAGTACCTGAGACTCCTCTCAGCCCTTCTCACCCTGCCCTCTACCCTAAACTTCTCTAGCTCATGGGTTTCCCTTCCCCCAGCTTCTCATTCCTATATAACCTTACCAGTTTGGCCATGAGCATTCTTTGTCCTCTTGCCCCCCTCTCTCTTGGTCTTCTTCTCTTGCAACCCCCCTCCCCACTCCAGCCATTGGTCCAGTTCAGTCTGCTGTTCCCGTTTAATCTACTACCTTTGCTCCCTGTGCTGGTCTCTTCTAGATGCCTTTGGTTGAACTCTCCCTCATATCCACAATAAAAACCTTCTCCTCATCCATACTTTGGAGAGGTCATGACTTCACTTTATACCCTGGCATCAGAAGCTGCAAGTCAGTGGCTGTGATGGCTTGTTCACTCAGGAGCTCCTCTTCTACACTTACTAAAATTCAGACTGTCACTGAAGCAAGTTGATATCAGGGAGTTCTCTGTGAACAATGGTGCTCCAGGGCCTATGCAAACAAGACAGACTCCTTCCTGCAAGCAAAGGAGAGGGGCAGCTAGTGTTGTTGAAACCACTCACATTCCAGAACCAGGTGCTCCACTCTCCCCCACCCCACCTTCAATGACTCAGCACCAACAGCTCCATCATCACTAGAAGCCAATGTAACACATTTCCACTGTTGTCACAGTGGCATATTTTCCCTATGTGCATGCTCTGTACCATTTACAAAGCCCCAGCCATCATGGCCTGCTCTCTCTCTTTTCCATCTCAAGTGAGTTGCATGGGGTGATTTTGTGGCATACTTTGGCCCTCTGATGTCTGCAAAACACTTACATTGGTCCTGTGTCTTGGATAGGCTCCCTTGGTACCTGCACTCCCCTTTGAGGTCTGAGATGCACTGGGATGCTGTCATCTCTGGTCCACCTTCAACAGACTTACCCTTTATTGCTCTGTACCACATCTCTCAGCAGAAATTGCTAATTTTCCCCCTTTGGTCAGTGTAAATACTTCCTTGAGTCCAAAGATATGTCATTCTCTCTCCTAAATGCAAACCTGTTATTTTTTCTCCTGCTTCATACTTTGACCTGGCCTACCAGCTTCCTAGTGTAACCCAACCTGGCTGTTTTGGGGATTTCTGGCTATGTGTTCCTCCTGGGACTAGCTTACAACTTCTACATACAGCCTTTCCTGTAACCTTGTCAAATAACCTTACCTCACCATTCACCAACTGCTCCAAGTCCAAGTCCAGGTTTGCCACCAGTCTCTACCTTTTTCATATCACCCTTTTTGTCATGGAGAACTATTTTAAGACATCTGGAACACATTTTGTAGGTGCATTAAATTTCTTAGCTTTCAAAAAACCCTAACCTTCAGCACTGTCTCTCAGCCCCAAATGCTCTAATGTCCACAATGCCTCAATTCTCTGTGGTATTTAAGTCTACCACTGCCTACCTGCCAAATGGAATTTGTGCACTAGTATTTCTCTTCCCCAAGTTGGGGGTGATACATGAAGAAGAGACCATACTGATTCTGGTTATGGATTCAATAGCTTCTTGTCATAATAAAGGGTGGTTCAAATCCTGACCCTTCTGGCTATTACAGGAATAACTGTGGTGTCACCACTGGGACTGTGGGACTGACCATCTCTCTGAACACATATCATCAGTTTTCTTTCCAGTTCATCCAGTACCTTCAACAGGTGACCCAAACCATCCTCACCCTTCAAGAACAAATTGACTCCTTGGTAGCGGTATACTCCAAAACCAACAGTGACAACATCTCCTTACAGTTGAAAAAAGCAGCCTTTGTTGCTTCCTCTGAGAGGAGTGCTGCTTCTATGTCAATCAGTCAGGTATGGTAAAAAACAAAATACAACAACTTCAAACAGACCTCCAAAACACTTAAGGAACAACTCGATGCCTTCAGCCTCTGGGCCTTTGAGAACCCCATATGGAATTGGATACTGCCCTTCCTGAATCCCCTCTTTCTCATTTTCTTGCTTTTACTAATTATATTCTGCTTTATCAATTTCTTCTATGCGTTTCTTCAATGACAAATTCAAAAAGCTATAATCAAATAACTAACAAGTTATTGTTAGGATTCTTACTCACAGAGCTAGAGGCTCATGACTACTGAATATGTTCTGGTGGTGAGGACCAAAAAGTGCCTGGAAGATACAGACACCTGAAGAGAGCAGGAGGCAGTCTAAAGAACATGGCGCCCTCACTCTTGCCTCACCAGTCATCCCTTCCTATTTCTTTGACCTTTTATAATAAGCAAAAGAGAGGAATGCTGGTAAACTGTGAACCATGCACATTTCAGAACTAGGTGCTCCTCCATCCCCCACCCCAGCTACAGTGACTCAGTGCCAGTGGCTTCTTCATCACTAGCAGCCAATGTGACACACTTCCACTGTTCCTGTGGTTGTGTATTTTCCCTATGTGCATGTTCTATACCTCTTATAAAGCCCACACCATCACAGTCTGCCTTCTCCCTTTTGTATCCTGGTTCAGAGGTGGCCTTTTGCATGTACTGCCCCCTGCTCAACAAATCTCTTGCATGAGATCTCTGGTGTAGGATGATTTTGTGGTATTCCTTGGCCCTCTGATCTTCACAAAACACTGACAGGCAGGCCCTCATGTCAGCTGCCTAGAAGAGGTCACCAGGGCATTTTCCACTGCTCTGGAACTTGGAGAGCTATTACACAGCATCTGTCCATTAATTAAGGTTTTTCCATCAGATCCAACAATCCAAAGTTGGTAGTGTCCCAGAGTTACAAGCTGCAAGATGGAGCCTCCTCCAAAGTCCCACAATTAAAAGCGGGCTCAGACTAGAAGGGATTGCTACTCCTTTGACTGGGACTCTTCCATCCAGGGAAGGTCAGGCTGCCTTCTCTCTTTGTTAGGTCAGCACTTTGCCAACAGAAAGATATCTTGGGGGTGAGATATGGCTGAGGTGCAAGAATAATTCATAAGACAATCTCAGGCTGAACAATTGCTCCCCTGGGGTTCCCATACTATGTGGGAAAATGTTGAGTACACAACAGCCTTAGGGCCAGTTGTTTGGTCTTTGTGTGGTAAGTGCTTAGTGTATGTTTTGGCAAGAAGAATTGGTGAAATTTCTGGAATTATATCTACATCCCCTTCTCATAATCAAGTTTTATTTTAATGTGTTAGGCAGTCACTGAAATGATTGGGTATTTCAAAGTTGGGTATACTAGTTTGTATCATATAATCAGTTTCTTGTAAAAAACGCAACATACAAGCTTAAAAAGAATGATAATAATTCATAGTTAATAATCCTCTGACATGCCAGAGGTCCTCAAGAGCAAGGGAGCCTGAGAGAGGCTGTTACCCATGACTATTCTTCACAGTACTCATTAATACATTCTCATAAAGGCAGAGACCTCAAGACTTAATTATCTCTTAACATCATCATCTTACCTAGCTCCATCCCCCATTTTTTTTTTTTCGAGACAGGTTTTCTCTGTATAGCTTTGTGCCTTTCCTGGAACTCACTCTGTAGACCAGGCTAGCCTGGAACTCACAGAGATCCACCTGGCTCTGCCACCCGAGTGCTGGGATTAAAGGTGTGCACCACTACCATCCGGCCCTCCATCCCCCATTTTTAAAGTCAGTGTTAATTAGTGTATTTTAGAATAAAATATATTTATTTATTATACTGAAAATAAAAAGCTTTTGGTTCTATCTAGAATTGTCCTATCTCAATATATCACAGTGGAGATGAAATCTCAACATATATTTAGGGACATTTAAATGGGGACATTTAAATCACAGCAATGCACATTTTAATGTTTATAATATGTACACATAATTTGTACATTAGAAAGGCCAATAATGTGGACTAGAAACAAAAATCCACATGGCACTGATATTCAGAGGTCTGCTGCTTAGTCTCTTCAAGGTCTCACATTCTTTGGTTAAGATCAATTTTAAAGACTGGCAAAATTGTTCATCTGTAAAGATGTTTGCTGCCAAGACTGACAACCTAAGTTCAACTCCCAGAATCCACATGGTGGAAAGAGAGAACCACTCCAGCAAGTTGTCCTCTGACTTTCACATATACTTTTGCCATGGCACATATCTCATCCCCCCAATAAATAATTAATTAAAAATGTGAGAAACATTTTGAGGGTGTTCCATGAGCTGAGTACCTGCTGGGAGCTCAAACCTGCTACACAGCTTTGTCACCTGACTACTGGCAGGCCCATCCTTCTGAGCCCTCACACTTTTCCTTAGTTCATGCCTTGGAGCCCTGGACCCACAGGGCAATGTTCCCAAATATACTGCACTCTGCTTGGCTTTTGACATATTGTGAAACCTGCTTATTGAATATGCTTCAGCAAGTTATGGGTCACATAATTTCCACGAAGTCCTTCCCTTTTGATGAGTTAGATGATTGCTTCATAGGCTTTAATTTCACTACAGTTTGGCCTGCCCAAACATTAATGCTGTCACTTTCTAGGGATGGCTGCTGGTCACTCAGGACTCTAATATCACTTTGAAAAATCAGGTGTGGAGTGACTGCACTCATCCCAATGGCTTTTTATTTAAGAAACTCGTAGGTTAAAATGAGCATGTTTGCACTGTGGGAAAGCATTCTGCTTAGGACAAAGTGAGAGCTACAGACTCTCCAGAGAGTTCTCTCTTTGTATTAAGATTTTTTTTTTTTTTTTTTTTTTTTAGATGAAGTCTGCTTGCTTATGTAGCTCAAGCAGGTCTCAAACTTGTGTTCCTCTTGTCTCTACTTTCTGAGTGCTGGGATACTTAGCTTAAGAGAGCTTTTAGATGGAATGAAACAGTATTTATCTCTCTTGTCCTAGAAGGAGTAGAAGAGGCTTGGCCATTTGGGTCCCTGAGTGATGAGTGTAGATTTCTTTCCCCCTCCCCCATTAACCACTGGTAGACTTTTTCTATATAATTTATGACTTCAGTTATCTCCTCTAACTGCCTTGCCTACCTCTGAAATCTGAGCACATTGACCTGCTTCCTGGTCAGCTACTTGGCTAGAAATTGTTCTAAACTTTATGAATTCTAATTTTTCTCTAGGCCCGTTTCCATTTGAATTAGAATTCCTCTCATTGGCTCATATGTTTGAAGGTTTGTTTCCCATTTAGTAGAACTGTTTGGAAAGGATTAAGTAGTATGGCCTTGTTTTGTAAGGGTCCAAGAATCACTGAAGAAAGACCCCAGACTCAAATAGTATGCAAACACAAAGAACGTCTATTCTGCAGAAAAGCCAGCATGCAGGGGTCAATCATCCACACAAAATGGCAATGATGACTCAAAACAAAGGCTCATGGGCCCTTTTAAAAGGGAACTTGGGGGAATTCTAGTGTGATGAGTTAATCTCTATTCTACTTGGGCAGTCAAGGGGCAGTTGCATGGGTTACATGTTGGTTGGACAGGGCCAGTAACAGTCCCACCCATTGTGGGCTTTTGTCATATATGGTCAATAACAGCCATATCCTGTAACTTTGCTCCCTCCTGCCCCCAGCCTTATGAGGCCAGATTTTAAACTGTTTAGCTGACTATCTACACTTGGCTGGGGAATTGTTCCATGTCTAAGATGGCATCATATTCCAGCTCCTTCAGTTGGAGGACATGTGGTCACTGTGGGGGTGGCTTGTAGTCTTCAAAAGCCCATGTCATTCCCAGTTAGCTCTCTTTGCTTCCTACTTGCAGGAATGTAAGATCTCAGCTACTGCTCCAGTACCGTGAGTGCCTCCCTGTTTCCATGCTCTCTGTCATGATGATTGTGGACTCACACTCTGAAACTGTAAGGAAGCACCCAATAAATTCTTCTATAAGTTGTCTTGGTCATGGTGTTTTGTTATAGCAATAGAAAAGTGACTAAGACTGATGGTTTTTAGCGGCACTCTTACCCTGCAAGGAAAAGTCATGAAACATGCCAGAATCCACTAACAAGAGTTTTATTAAGACAAGGAGAAAGGGATAGATGTGATTAGGCCTGTGGAAGGACACGTATGTGAGAAGGGGGGCAGGGGTAGATGGGGCCTGCCTTTTTAAGGGCCAGCTTGCACCTACACACACAGGCCTACATAGTTACTCCACGCATGCACATAGATCACGTAGTCACACTGCACAATTACATGGCCATGCAGTGCATGGGGCATAGGTTATGCAGGTCGTATGACCCGGAAATGACTAGGTAGAAATGACTAAGTGTCTCGTCAGGGCATGCATGACTATGGGGGTGTGGTTGGAATTCCTATCATCCTGGACTCTTTGTTTTCATAAAAGGTGGTGAATGAGTGGGTATGGGGTGTTGTTTCTTCTGAAAACTGCTTCCAGCTGACTTGGTGGGCATCGGTTGGCTCTTGGAGGGATAGGGAAGGGAGTTTCTGAGGTAGGCAGGTGTCTTGGGATGGTGGGCTGTCTGTCATCTGCTGCCCTGGAGTTGTCCATCCTTTCTGGCTCAGAACTCTTTGGCTGACAGGATACTGGTGAGAAAAGGAAAAAAGAATCATTATTATTTTTATTTTCTTTGGAGTGTTCCCAGCCCAGGGGAGTTGGCACTTATCTGAAGTAGAGCCAGCCTGTCCAGGTGTATTTAAATTGGTTTCTGGAGCTTGGGTAAAGAATTGAACATGTTAAGAAGCAGCCATGAGAAAATTAGTTATCGTTGTAGTGTTTAGTACTCCACTTAATTTTTACCTGAGATAAGCTTTATTAGAAGTAGATTATTTAAGGCACCTGTTTTCTTTATTAGTTTAGCATTCAGGAGACACAGGTGATCAATTGCTGAGACCATTCAACAGTGATAGACTGTTGCATTAGAGTCTGTTTTTGCAGAGCCCAGATACTTTTGGGTCTGGGGGTGTAAATACCTTTTGATTATTACTCTTTTTTTCCTTACTGCCTGGATGTGTCTGATGGTCCTTTTTGCCTCTGGCTCTGTGGTGGCCCTAATCAGGAAAGGAAGAGCTTATGGGGTGATACCTCATTCCTCTGGAATTGGTGACAAGGCAGTGGATCCTAATGTCCTCTGGAGCTTGAGAGAACAGGACCATGTCTGTGTCTTTGTGTATGAAGAGAGATTTTTCTTTCTCAGATGGAGGTGAGATAAAAAGTTTCAGATGAGACAGGTTGGACCCAGTGGGGAAAGCCTCGAGTTTAACAGCTGTAGGAGTCACAAGAATTACCTTGAAGGGTCCCTGCCACTTAGGGGAAAGAGGTAGAGAGTGCTGGCCTGGAGGGGAAAGAAGAACCTGATCCTTGATGTGGATTGGGGGTGGGCAAGGACTGTCACAGGGCTGAGGTAAGGAATGGTCTGCAAAGCTCCACAGGACAAACCTTAGGTGGCATAGCAGGGGGGTTAACAGGCTGTCTGGAATGGTCAAAGAGTTGGATAGAAGATGTGGTGTTAGAACTGGCCTTCCATACATTAGTTCAAATGGAGAAATGGAAAGAGGCTTTTTAGGAAGAGCCCTGAGCCTGAGAAGAGCTAGAGGCAATAATCTTACCCAGTCAAGGTAAAGTTCCTGTGACATCTTAGTAAGAATAGATTTTAAAGACTGGTTGGTACACTTCACCTTTCCTGAGGATTGAGGACGGTATGGGATATGAAAATGCCAAGGAATGCTAAGAGCCTTAGCTAGAGTCTGGGAAACATGGGAGGTGAACTCCAGACCATTGTCAGACTGAAGGGAAGCAGGAACCCCAAACCGAGGAATAATTACTCAGAGAAGGAGATCTGCAACTGTCTGAGTCTGCTTATTAGAAACAGGATATGCCTCCACCCAATTTGAAAATGAGTCAACCATCATGAGGAGATATTTAATTTTCCTGATGGTGAGCATATGGGTAAAATTGAGCTGCCAGTCAGTCCCTAGAAGGGAACCTCTAACCTGGTGGGTGCGAAAAGTCTGACTTCTGTATTTGGTATTAGGGTCTGTTTTTTGGCAAATCTCAAAAGAGGCAGTAAGAGTTCTTAAGAACTGTAGGTCCTCAGAGGTGGGCTGCAGGTGGGCTTTTACAAATTGAGAGCAAGACTATTAGGGTGAAAGAGCTGGTGTAGATAGGACAGAATTTGCCTAGTGTCAGGGGTTCCCTGTGAGGGTGTGAGTTGCACTATATGGATTCCCTGTGGTGGGTGGGGTGAGACTTGGCCCTGGAGGGCCACTATCCTGGCTGCCTTGTCAGCCTGGTCAGCCTGGTTGTTTCCCCTAGAGATGATGGAGCTATTGGTCTGATGAGACCCACAGTGGACAATTCCTGTAGCCTTGGGGAGGTGGAAAGCCTTTAGCATGGCCATTTTTTGGCCTGAGTTAGATATGGATCCCCCTTTTGCTGTGAGAAGGCCACGCTCCCTCCAAATAGCAGCATGGGGCAGGAGGATATGAAAAGCATATTTGGAGTCTGTGTAAACATTTAGAGATTGTCCCTGTGCCAATTGGAAGGCACAGGTGAGAGCTATCAGCTCAGCCTGTTGGTTAGTGGTGTGTGTGTGTGTGGGGGGGTAATACCTGTGCCTCTATTACATCAGTATCTGACACTATGGCATAGCCCACTTTACAGGTCCCTTCATGTAAAAAGGTGCTGCCATCTATGTACCAGGTATAAGTAGCCTGAGGCAATGTGCCCTCCTGTATGTGTGAAGGGTGAGGTAACAGTTCCTCCAAGATTTCAGTGCAGGAATGAGAAGGAGAATAGTTAGCATTATGTTGAGGGAGGAGGCTTGAAATATTAAGGGGTAGACAGGTCTAGAAAGTAAGTGTGGCACCTTCTAGTAATGCCACCTGGATAGAAAGAACCCGGGAAGGAGGTAAAGTTTGTAAGCCTTTATAAGTTAAGAGATAGGACAAGTTATGGTGAGAGAAAACAGTAATAGATGACCCAAAGGTTAGCTTCTTTGATTCCCAAATAAGGAGCTCAGTGGCTGCTAAAGCACGGATACAAGGTGCCCAGCCCTGACTGGTAAGGTCTAGCTTCCTTGACAGATATGCTACAGATGCAAAGGGAGAGTCCCAGCTGATGCCCTAGGGTTCTGAGGGCAAATCCCTCCTTCTCTGCTACATAGAGGGAGAAGGGATGGGTTAGGTCTGGGAGGTAAAGCGCTGGGGGCTGGAAAAGAGCCTGTTGGAGCTTCTGGAAAGGTTAAGTAACAGGGTGAAGGAGGGGCTCATGTGGGGAGCCTTGAGCTGCCTCATATAAGGGGCAAGCAAGAAGAGAAAAAGATGAAACCCAAGACCATAGGAAGCCAGCTTATTGGGGAAATTATAAAGGCCACTCCACGTAGTTAAAAGGAAGATTTATTTAGTGGGTGACTTACAAATGAAGGAATAGATAGGTTGTGGGGGAGTCTGGGGAAGGTGTATCGCAGTCCAGCGGTGTTCTCTGGAGCTCTGCTCAGTCAACCTCCACCGTCCAGGGTCCAGGAACAGAGAGAGTGCTTGCCCATCCAGGTCTTGGGTCTCCAGATGCCTCCCTTGGCCCCGCCTAGTTGGCGTGACAGTTGCCAGAGTCTTAATGGGGGTTGGAACTTCCAGAACCAAGCTGAAATAGCTACCCACTAGATCTCCCCCTTTTTGTCTAAATAAGAAGGTTCTAAACTAGTACAAGACTATATACAAAGGAATGGTTATCAAATATTGTCCAGGAATAATGAGGGATAATGACCTAGATAAGATGGAACTACAACCAATGCAAACAATATCAAGCAAGAAACACATACTAAAATCCAGAGAAGTATAGAGCATAGGTAAATGGCACGTTATAAAGATCATTCCAAAAGGTGTCCTATCCTAAAGAACCTGAATTAATACTTAATATGTTCTATCTAAGATATTATATATACTAAGTTGTAACTATAACTGCTAGTCTTCACCGCTCGAGTTTTCACCTTAAACCTGAGAATATTTAATAACCAATTCTAAACAGAGCCCAAACCAGGTTCCTGCTTCATGTCTCATACGGGCAGCTAGATGCCGCAAAACACGGGTTTGAACTACTGGAGGGTTCCTGGCGTTTGCGTTTGACAGGCAGTATGGCAGTAATGGGGTGTCTGTCAGCGGCACGTTATGCTGTGTGGTAGATTTAGTCTTTACTAGTATTAAAAAAAAGGTGGGGGTGTCTGGGCTACACGCTGCTTTGATAAAAGCTTAGACACGCTATTTCTGAGACTTGATGACTCACAGAACTGGTGGAAAACGCCATGTTGGTAAGCTAAAATGGGCGGAGCCACCAGCCACAGCGCCATTTCAGTCTTAGAATACTACAGTTTAAAGCAATAGATTCACAATACGTAGGCTTAAAAGAGACAAAAAAAAAAAGATAAATTAATATAAAAAAGCCACGTAAAGATGAATATTACACAGACAATCTGGATTGTGTTGTCTTTGGGATTTTTAACTGCAAAAAAACATTTGATCGAAAAAGATGTTGAATTAAACCAATATGTATATTTTAAAGGTACCTTGACTTCAAAATTTGGATTTAAGGATATGTTTCTTTGGAAAAGAGGTTCTGCTTTTGTTTCCACAGAAAGCCAGAGGCTGTGGATTTGTTCCAGATTAAGATACATCAGGTTTCACCAGCCAAGACCCCCTGAAAGGTCTCCAATGACACCATGGCCCAGATGATCTAACATCCAGAGCAGTTTCAAGGCAACTGGTTCACACAATACAGCCTCATGGACTACCCCATAGGCCTAAAATTTTCTTTGTGTCCCCATAAGATACAGCGCCCCCCTCCAGCAGGAAGTAGCAAGAGATGCTACGCTCAAATTCCCAAATATACCAAGCTGGCTTTAGAGGTGGAATTGGCTCACTCCCCCTCTAAACCCAGACATATTGCTTTTAAAAAAAATGGTTAAGAGATTCTTGTGTCCCAAATCAGAAGAGCCCTCTGGTGTGGGACAGAAAAAAACAGGTTGGTTATAAATGTGATCTCTTTCTAAAAAAGAAAAGGGGATATGATATAGATATATAGGAGGATATAGAGATGATAAATAAAAGGGTAGATTAATGAACCTACTTTGAAAGAATAAGTTGTTTAAAATGTTTTCATTGGTATAGATTTTAGTTTATGTTTAAAATGTTTTACATTGGTATAAATTTTAGTTTATTGATACAAACTTGAAGTTAATTTTGTTATCCTGTATATATATTTCTATTCTTGTTTGAGGTATTATGTTTATGTAACTCATTTAAAATTGTAATGGATAATTAAAAAATAGATTAATAATTTGTCATCTATGATAATCATATTTATAGCCATGTTAGTTAAGTCTTCTAGGTATACATAGATATATTTCAGATAGATAGGTAATCTTCAAACACTTCATAGACCTAGAGAATATGGCATTTAAATAACTTAGAATTCTGTTGATGTGAGACACAATTGCTCCTGGCTGCACCAATTTGATCCCGAGAGAATGTTGGGCTTCTAAGACATTTCCATTTGGAAGTTTGTCTTCTTGGCACAAAATGTCCTACTGGGCAAAGAATTGCCCTTGCTTTCATGGCTGACAGTACGAATGCAATGCTGTCCTTTCTGGACAAGCGGGACACAAGGAAAGCAACCACTGTACTCTGCCAAGACAGGGTAAGATGGTCTTTCAGAATTCCTGCTTCTGAAAATGGTCTGTCATGTACTCTAGGCCTTTAGCCACTTTGAATGCACCAACAATGCTGAGAAACATTAGGTGACTGTCCAGGCTGCCAGTTGTCTTAGTGTACTCTTGCAAGATTCCCGAAAGTTGCTTGCATCCATCTACCATTTCTCAGGTACCATTATGTTCCTTCTCAGGTCTTTGATGTGGTTGAAGACTAGATAGTTTTAATTTCCTTAGTTATGATAAAAGATAAGTTAGATATAAAACCTTAAACTCACAAATATAAGATAGATAGGACATCTTCTTTAATATTGTAACTGCAATTCTTGCTCGATAATTGTTTTGTTATATGTAATTTTACCATGTTAAAGTTAAAACCTTCCTTTTTAAAAAAAGAAGAAAAGGGGAAGTGCTGTGGATATCTCTCTATATAAATAAAAAACTAATGGCCAGTGACCAGGCAGGAAGTATAGGCGGGACAAAGAAAGAGGAGAATTGGGGAAACAGGAAGAAGGAGGAGAGACACTGCAGCCACTGCCAGGACAAGCAGCATGTAAAGATGCCGGTAAGCCACCAGCCACGTGGCAAGGCATAGATTTATAAAAATGGGTTAATTTAAGATAAAAGAACAGTTAGCAAGAAGCCTGCCACAGCCATACAGTTTATAAGTATTATAAGCGTCTGAGTGATTATTTTATACGTGGATTGTGGGACTGCGGGGTTTGGTGGAACCTGGAGAGAAGCCCTCCAGCAACACCAGCCATTCCTAGGAAAGACAGAATCTCCTGTTTAGTAGAAGGGTCTGCAAGAGACTGTATTAGATGCTTTCTGTCTACAGTAATAGCCTTGTAGGTTGGAGTAATGGTTAGACCCAAATAGATGAGCTGGGGAATGGACAGCTGAACTTTAGAAGAGGACACCCTGTAAACTCAGCTTTATAAGAAATTTAGGAGAACAGAGGTGTTAGTTTAGCTAAACTGTAAGGATGGGATACAGAGTAAAATGTCATCTACACACTGTTTTAGTTTAGAGCCAGGAAGAGACAAAGAAAGCAGGTCAGAGGCCAGAGCCTGACCAAATAAGTATGGACTGTCCTTCAATCCTTGTGGCAGAATAGTACAGGTCAGCTATGTGGACAGATGAGTGTCAGGGTCAGTCCACTGCAGGATTAATGAGCCAGAGGTCTTGAACCAGGTGGTAGGTTCCATTAGACTTTTTAACTGTAAGTATAGGGGTGTTAAAAGATGAAGAGTTTGGGCAGAGCCTCTTTTGCCTGAGAAAGTCAGAAATGATAGGCTTAAGTCTTCTTAGCCTTTGGAGTATAACTGCATAGTAATAGGTGGATGGTGCCTAGTGATAGAAGGGTTCTGCGTGTCCCAGACTTTTGGGTCTACCAGAGAGGCTGGCAAGAGAAAGGAACTGTGTAGCTGGAGTTTTCTCCAGTAGGTCATATAGTTAATAATTAATATAAGCCTCTGTGTGCTCATTTGGGGCTTAGTGGCTGCAGGACCACAGGCAGTAGGAGCTGGGCAGGCACAGGAAAACTTTTAGCTACAAATGGCACCCAATGGCTTGAGTTTCCACCTAAGTTCTACTTCATGTCTCATGTGGGTGGTGAGACACTGCAATATGTAAGCTTGAGCTACTCTATGGCAGGCTCATGGCGTGTGGGCTTGACCTACACCATATTACACAGAGGTGTTTCCAAGCTACGTACTATGCTGCATGGTGGATATAGTTCTTGCTAGTTAAAAAAAAAAAAAAAAAAAAAAAAAAGGTTTCTGGGCTACATGCTGATTTGATAGAGGCATAGACCCACTGCCTCCCAAAGTCCAGCAGTGAGCATGGTTCCTCCAAAGATGATGGTAAATGAAATTCTGCCACATTGGAAAGCTGAGGTGGGCAGAACCAGCAGCCACAGCTGCCTTTTCAGTCCTAGTAATGCTGCAGTTTAAAGCAATAGGTTCACAATAAGGCAGATTCAGATGGAATAGTTTCCAATGTGTGTAAAAATGTATGTAGGCTTGAAAGAGAAGAAAAGAAATATATGCAGTTATATAAAAAATATAGTTTTAAAAACTAAAGTATTTAAAGAAAAAGAAAAACTAATATAAAAATAAGCCATGTAAAGATGGATATTACACAGAGAATCTGGATTGTGCTATCTTTGATATTTTAAACTGCAGAAAGACATTTGATTGTAAAGGCTGTTCTGTTAAATCAATATATATATTTTAAAGGTATCTTGATTTCAAAATTTGGGTCTAAGGATATGTTGATTTGGAAAGGAGGCTCTGCTTTTGTTTCCAAAGGAAGCAAGAGCCTATGGGTTTGTTCCAGATTAAGATATATCAAGTTTGACCAGCCAAGACCACCTGAAAGGTCACCGATGACACCATGGCCCATTTCATCCAACATTCAGAATGGTTTCAAGGCAACTGGCTCAGCCAATGCAGCCTCACAGACTATAACAGTCAGGATTTGACCATAATTCTTAATTTTCTCAGGATCCCCATTAGATTACCAGTGCCTTCATCTAGCAGGAAGTAGTATGAGAAGCTACACTGAAATTTCCAAAATATTGTTTATAAATGTTTATTTTTATTTAAAGCAGATTGATTATAAATACAATTTCTTTCTAAAAACAAAAGGGGGGATAGTATAGATATGATAGGATGAACGGGTAGATTAATGAGCCTACTTTTAAAGAGCAACAACTTGTTTAAAATGTTTTACATTACTATGGACTATAGTTTATTGAAACAAATTTACAGTTGATTTTGTTATTATATATATTTCTACTCTTGTTTAAAGTATTATGTTTGTGCAGCTCATTTGAAATTGTAGTGGATAATTAAGAAATACAGATTAACAATTAGGCTTCTATGATAGTCAAACTTATAGTCATGTTAAGTTTTATAGGTATAAATAGATATATTTTAGATAGATAGGTAATCTTCAAAAACTTCAAAGACCTACAGAATATGGTATTTAAAATGTTTTGAAAATTTAGACTTTCTGGATAGTGAGACATTTCTGCTCCTGGCAGCACTGATTTACTTCAAAGAAAAAGATGGGCATTGAGGACACTCCATAAGGAATTTATCTTCTTCTTGGCAAAAATAGCCACTTAGCAAGAAACTGTTCTTGCCTGGACTGCTTGCAAAAATGTATTGACTGAACATGCAGGACCCATAGGAAGGTGACCACTGAACTTTGCAAGGCAAAATGGTCTTTTAGGTTCCTGCTTCCCAGAGGAAACTGCCAGACATTCTACAGGACACAGGAAGAGTTGACTGAGAGACTCTAGGCATGTGGGCTGAAGATGAATGCCCCAACAATGCAGATGAACTTTAGGTGACTGTCCAGTTAGCCAGCTGTCTCTGTCATTCTAGACTTTCGTAAGTTGCTTACAATGCATTTCCTGTTTACTTAGATAATGTTGTATCCTTCTGGGGTCTTTGATGTAGTTGAAGACTAGATAGTTATAACTTTCCTTGGTTATGATAAAAGGTAAATTAGGTATGAAACTTTAGACTCACAAATATAGGATAGATAAAATATTTTCTTTAATTTTACAAAAGACAAATAGACTAGATATTGTAAATGCAATTCTAGCTTGATATATGTAATTTTACTATGTTAAAGTTAAAACTTTCCTTTTGTTTAGAAAGAAAAGGGGAAGTGATGGGGGAGTGTCTTTTTGTATGGTGTGAAAATATGTTGCTCTGATTGGTAGATAAATAAAGCTGTTTGGCCAATGGTGAGGCAGAATAGGTGTGACATTCTAGCTAGAGAAGAGGAAGGAGAAAGGCAGAACAGTGGAGACACTGCTAGCTGGCACCATGAGAAGCGAAATGCAAAGATGCATGGCACCAATGATGGTTTTTAGTGGCACTCTTACCCTTCGAGGAAAAGTCATGAAACATGACAGAATCTACTAACAAGAGTTTCATTAAGACAAGGAGAAAGGGATAGATGTGGTCAGGCCTGTGGAAGGACATGTGTGTGAGAAAGGGGGGGGGGCAGGGGCAGACACGGCCTGCCTTTTTAAGGGCCAGCTTTCACCTGTGCACACAGGACCATGTGGCTACTCCACACATGCACATAGATCACGTGGTCATGCCACATGATTATGTGACCATGCAATACATGGGGCATGGGTTATACAGGATGTATAACCCAGAAATGACTAAGTGTCTCGTTGGGGCATGCATGACCATGGGGGTGTGGTTGGAATTCCTATTAAAGACAGCCTCGAATTTATTACAGAACTGTATGGTTATATGACAAATGTGTGAAAATTTTACCAAGAGAGGGGAAATGCCAAAGAGGAATTAATGTCAGTGGCTAGAAAAATAAAACTAAAGAAAGTAGACTGTATGTTATGTTATGGGACTCTCCAGAGTCTGCTTTCTCTTAAAAACAAAGCCATTCACAGCATAAATAAAACACTAGTCAGAGGCTGATCATGTGACTCAGCAGATTAAAAACACTTGCCACATAAGCCTGATGAGCAGAGTTTGACCCTCAGAACACATGTGTGGGTGGAAGGAGGTAATTGACATCAATAAAGTTGTCCTCTGACCTTTACATACATGCTATTGCATACACATGCACTGTCTCACACACAAATAATGGCAACATTTTTAAAAAGAAAGGAAAATGACAGTGATAGATGCATGAATGATAATGCCCCATACAAAGAAATAATAAAAAAAAATGAGACCATAGTCATTACAGTGCTGTAGCAAAACAAATCAGTCACATCGTGCAGTGATGTTGATGAGAACAAACCTACAGTGGTGCCCTGTATAACATTCTGCATGTTCAGTTATGGACAGTACATAATACTTGATAACAAGCGGTTATATTATTATTTTTTGTGTAACAATTTACTCAAGTTGAAACATTGCATGCAGGAGTTGGATTCCTTAAGACTCAAGAAGTAAACAGAACTTACTAGGCTCAGGAAGTAACAACTCAGAATTCTCAGGAGGCTCCACAAGTTTACAGAATTTGAAGGCTCTTGCAAAGGCTATAGAAGCTGCACCAACTACTAGAGAGTTTATTCAATCAGTGCTAATGCCTGATAGTCCTTCAGAGAGTGCTGAAGATACAGTGTTCATAAGGCATCATCATTCATAGTTTGGTGAGCTTAACTATGTAAAGATGTGTTACATTTCAGATATTACTTTAACTATGGGAAGGTATGTTACATTTATTTATGCTGCCTTTGTTAATAATGAAAAATGTGTTACATTTGTTTATACTGCATTTATTTGATTATGTAAAGATGTGTCACTGTTTCACTTTGCCTGCTTAAGGAACCCAAATGATCTCATAAAAAGCTGAACAGCCAATAACTAGGCAGAAGAGGGATAGGTGGTGCTGGCCGTCAGAGGCAATGAATAGGAGGAGGATTCTAGAGATGAGGAGAGAACAAGGGAGAAAGAGAGGGACATGCCTGGGGCCAGAAGCCAGGCAGCCACCAGTCAGCTAGGCACAAGAATCAGGAAGGTAGGACATACAGAAAGAAAGAAAATAAAAAAGCCCTGAAGCAAAACACAGATGAAGAGAAACAGGATAATTTAAGTATAAGAGCTAGTGGGACAAATATAAGATAAGGCTGAGTGTTCATAACTAATAAGAAATCTTTATTTCACGATTTAGGAATTAGTTGGTGGCCAAAAAAATAAAGCCTGCTACATTTGGCATTCCAATGTGGGGCCTGAACTTTCATATGGGGCCTAAGAAAGCTGGAAACAGAACAAAACAAAACAAAACAAAACAAAACAAAACAAAACAAAACAAAACAAAACAAAACAAAAAATGAATATGGCTTCTTTAAGACGCTCTGCCAAAGTGGTATGTTAAATAGATACAGCAAACTAAGTAAAAATGCCTGCTACAGTATGGGCATCCACTTCCTAGGGCTGTGGTGGTTGAATGTGATTCCCAGTCAAATGCAGCTCTTAACTGGGCTGCAGGCTTAGGCTTGGCTTTCATGGATCTGAGAAGGGGGTGGGCCAGCCATGAGAGCCACCAGCAGATGGTCTAGCCACTGCCTCTTAGCAATTTAAAGTTTGTCTCCCACATCAGAGAATGCTGCCAGTGCACAGCTGCAGACACCTAGTCAAGCAGGAACAGACAGGGGAAACAAGACCCTTTAAACAGGTTACAGTGTGTTTAAAAATGTTTGTAGGCTCAAGAAAGATATAGACAGTCAGAAAAAAATAAACAGTTTAAAATTAATAAAGTATTTAAAGAAAGAGTCAAGTAATATAAAAAGGATACGCCATGTAAACGTGGGAAATTCACAGGGAGACTGGATCCTGTATGGTACCTTGTTGATTTTGAATTTTTTGAATGCTAATTAACAAACAACAGCTGCTAAGAAACAATGGATTGTAACAGGGACTGCTGAATTAAACCAACCTAGATACTTTGGGGATGCCTTAACTTTAAAATAAAAATCAGAAAATGTGTTGCATTGGGGAAGAGGTTATGTTCTTGTTTCCATAGGAAACGAAAGACTGTGGATTCATTCAGGTTTAATAGAGATCACATCTGATCTGGGAAGACCTCCAGAAAAATTTGACTACAGATATAAAGAAATAAACCTAGAATAACTACAAAACAGTTGACATATATTTTACCTGTTCAAACATAAAACAAAAATAATCTTTGCCTGGCTTGTTTTCAATGCACAGTCCATACTTGCATTAATGCAGATGTATATTATCTTTGAAAGTTTGTGTGTTTTCAGAGCAAGGGGACCAAACACCAATGAAAGTTGGCGGCTCAGGTGACCTAGCCTCTCAGAGTGCCTCTGTTATAATTTCCTAAGAGTTCTGCATCCATAACAGCTTCAAGGCTGCTGCCTGAGATGGTCTAGCCTCACAGACTATTCTAGATAGGACTTCAAGTAATACTTGTACTTTCCCACTGAACAACAAATGTTATATCTAGTTTTCTTAGGACTTGTCCATTATCTCAATTTTCTCAGGGTTCCCTAAGATGCTCTTGCTCACAAGCAGGAAGCAGTCTAGAGAAGACAAGGCCCACAATCCCAAGAAATGGGGTGGGTGGTTTTTGGTCATTCTGTGGGTTATGGATGTTTGTTATCATTTAGTATGGATATAGGAATATAATTAGATAACAAGACAGCTAATAACCTTAAATATTTTACATTGGCATGGATTTTGGCATATTGATATAAGTTTAAAGTTATTTTTGTTACACTGTATGTATGTTTCTACTCTTGTTTAAGGCCTTGTGCTTATGCAGCTCATTTAAAAATGTAATGTATAATTAAGAAATTCACATTAGTAGTCATCTATAACAATCAAACTTGTAGTCATATTAAGTATGTTTTCAAGGTTAAACAGGTGTATTTTAGATAGATAGATGCTCTTCAAATGCTTTAGAGTCCTACAGAATATGGCATTTAAGATACTTAATAACCTAAAGCTTTTCATGACAAGGAAACATGTTTGCTCCTGGCAGCACCAATTTACTTCAGAGAAGATGATGGGCATTGAAGAAATGCCATATGAAATTTGCTTTGATTGTGGCAACATTAGCCACAGGGCAAAGAAACTGTCCTTGCTTCAACTGCTGATAGTATACTGTCCAAACTGGACATGCAGGACACAAAGGAAAGTGACTGCTGAACTTTCCCAAAACAAGGCAGGACAGTCATTCAGAATTCCTGCTTCATAGAAAAGTGTGCTAGATATTCAGGTCTGTAGGTTAATGAAGGATGCCCTAGCATTGCAGCAGAAACTTGGGTGACTGTCTAGGCAGCTAGATGTCTCTGTCATTTCTATAGTTCTGGAAGTTGCTTGCTCTTCACTTTCTGTTTACTCAGGTTATATTATATCATTCTGGGGTCTTTGACAAAGTTGAAGACTAGATATTTATAGTTACAGTTTACCTTAGTTATGCTAGAAGGTAAATTAGGTACAGAGCTTTGGACTCATTAAGATAGAATAGATAATAGAGTGATTTCTCTGAATTTTCTAAATACAAATGGACTGAATATTGTAAATGTAATTCTTACTTGGTGATTGTTCTTATTGTATATGGTTTTACTATGTTAAAGTTAAAACATTTTCTTTTATTTAACCAAAAAGAGGGAAATATTGTGGAATATTTAACTATGTAAAGAGATGTTACATTTGTTTATGCTGCCTTTGTTAACACTGCAAAAATGTGTTACACTTGTTTATGCTGCATTTGTTCAATTATGTAAAGATGTGTTGCTGGTTCACCTTGCCTGCCTGGGGACCTGACCGGTTTTATAAAAGCTGAATGTTCAATAGCAACGCAGAAGAGGGATAGGTGGGGCTGGCAGGCAGAAAGAATAAATAGGAGGAAGAATCTAGAGAGAAGAAGGAAGAGAGAATGAGGCAGAAAGAAAGGGAAATGCCTGGGACATATTTGTAACACCAACAAACAAAAACAAAAGAAACCAAAATAACAACAACAAAAAAAAATGAGCAGACAAAGCATTGTGAGACAATAAAACAAAACAATTCAAAACAAGACAATAAAACCAAACACAAACAGAAAACAGGGACAATACTCTTGGTTCATTTTGTGTTGGCCATCTACTGGTGAGCATGCGACCTGCCCTAAAGTGTGTTTTATGTATATGGTGAGACTCTGTTGGAGAAAATGAATTTTTACCTTGTGAGTGGTCATCAACTAGAGATAAGATTATGGACTAGGATCGCTTCTCGGCCTTTTGGCTAAGATCAAGTGAAGATTATGGACTAGGGATCGGGACCTGTGTCTACTTCCCCTCTCAACTATTGGATCCCATCTGGCCCAGTCCTGTGCAGACCTGGTGCATGCTGCCACAGTCTCTGCACTCATATGTGTGTCAACCCAGTTGTAATTAGAGGGCCTTGTTTCCTTGGTGTCTTCCATCACCTCTGGCTCTTGTAATCTTTCTGCTTTTGCTTGCACAGAATTCTCTGAGCCCTGAGGGGAGGGATTTGATGGAGATATCCCATTTATGACTGAGTGTTCCAAGTACCTCACTCTCTGAAAATTGTCCAATTGTGGGTCTCTGTTCCCATCTACTGAAGGAGAAAACTTTTCTGATGATGGCTGAACAAGACATTGATCTATACATACAGCATATAGCAGAATGATTCCAAATGACTACTGCTGTGGGATGTCTTTCTGTACACTGTGAATTTGTGTTGCTCTGATTGCTTGATAAGTAAAGCTGCATTTGCCTGTGGCAGGACAGTATGGAGCCAGGTGGGAAAATTCAAGGGAGATGGTGAAAGGAGAAAGGAGGAGAGACAGGAAAGATGCCATCCCACCATCCAGAGAACAGCATGTAATGGTACACAGATAAAGCTACAGAACATGTGGTGACATATAGATCAATAGAAATGGGCTGAGTTTTGTTATAAGAACTGGCTAACAAGAAAATTGAGCCATAGGCTGTAGCTAGAGTTTTCCTGCCTTGCCCACAGTCAGGACAAATCTTTGTCACCCACCAGTCCCACAGCCGCTCAGACCCAACCAAGTAAACACAGAGACTTACATTGCTTACAAACTGTATGGCCATGGCAGGCTTCTTGCTAACTGTTCTTATAGCTTAAATTAATCCATTTCCATAAATCTATACCTTGCCACGTGGCTCGTGGCTTACCGGCATCTTCACATGCTGCTTGTCATGGTGGCGGCTGGTAGTGACTCCTTCTGCCTTCCTGTTGTTTCTTTTCTCCTCTCTGTTAGTCCTGCCTATACTTCCTGCCTAGCCACTGGCCAATCAGTATTTTATTTATTGACCAATCAGAGCAACACATTTGTCATACAGAACATCCCACAGCAATAAGCCACAACCATGCAATTCGTAATTGATATAAGCCTCTGTATATTTAATTGGGTCTGAGCAGCTGCAGGACCAAGTGGGACACAGGAAAACTTCCAACTAGAGACTACTCATTAGGAATCATTTTATTGCTATGTTCTTTTAGCAGAATAATAGTACTTGGTTTTCCCGTGTCCACAGCCTATGCCTTAGTTAGGGTTTCTATTGCTGCAACAAAATACCATGACCAAAAAGCAAGGTGGAGAGGAAAGGATTTATTAGGCTTATGCTTCAGTATTGCTGTTCTTCACTGAAGGAAGCCAGGACAGGAACTTAAACAGGGCAGGACCCTGGAGGCAGGAGCTGATACAGAGGTCATGGAAGATGCTATTTACTGGCTTGCTTCCAATGGCTTGTTTATCCTGCTCTCTTATAGACCCCAGGACCACTATCCCAGGGGTGATACCACCACAATGGGCTGGACTTTCCCACATTGATCACTAATTAAGAAAATGCCTTACAGCTGGATCTTGTTGAGGCATTTTCTCAATGGAGGCTCTATCCTCCGATGACTCTAGTCAGCATGTTGTGTCTAGTTGACACACAAAACCAGCCACTACAGCCTATCCAGTCACAGGTGTTTGGCAACCCAAGCAGTGTGGACATGGGTTTTATTTCATGGAGTAGAGCTTAAATCCATTCAGATATTGATTGGTTACTCCTATAATTTTCTGCCACTATCATACCAGCATATATTGTAGGCAGGTTACCACCGTGGATCACAGTATTTGTAACTGGGTTGGTGTTTACCTTTTTCCTCTGGTCTTCAGTATGGGTAAAGGTTCTAGGTAGGTACCGGCGTGACCTCTCCTTGTTCAATGAGCTATGTAGGTGTTGTCTTCAGCAACAGGGCCTTAACTGTCAGTTTGTAAAGAGCAACCAGTAGCCTTGGCAATAGCCTGGCATATTTGGGGTTTTCCATGAGGCTCCTTTGGTCAATAACTTGATTAGATGTAACCCATTTCCAGCAGTGGAGATTACATTTGGTGGCTAGAGATGTTTAGTTGGTGCTTTGTCTCCCCTCATTTGGTGATTCTAATTTAGATTTCATTCATATATGCATATATTTTAAGAAGCTTCTACTATATTGTTTTCATATTGCCTCTCAAATGACCCTAGTTTAAGCTGTTCCTCCCTGTATTCCCTCATTTCCTCCCCATATCATTCCTTCTCTTTATTTGATCTTCCCATTCCAGTCACAACCCCCCCCCCAATATGTAACAATCTATTCTATTTCCCCTTCCTAGGAAAATCCTTTTCTCCCCACTAGTCCTGTACTATATACTTAACCTCTGTGGTTATACAAATAATAGGTTGCTTATTAAAGACATAATAGTTAACATTCACATTTAAGTTTTAGATACATGCCATATTTGTTTTTCTGGGTCTGAGATACTTCACTCGGGATGATTTTCTTTGCTAGTTCCTTCTATTTTCCTACAAATTTCATGATGTCAGCTCTTTCTTATGGCTGGGTAGTACCCCATTGTGTAGATATACCACATTTTCTTAATTCATTCATCTGCTGAGAGACATCTAAGTTAATTCCAATTTCTGACTATTATGAATAAGGCAACAATGAACATGGTTGTATAAATGTACATTAGCAGTATAGTGAAGCATCATTTGGATATATATACATCCTTTGGATATATACAGCTTGATCTTGAGGTAAATCTATTTACTATCTTCCCGAGAAACTGCCACACCATTTTTTATAGTGGCTATACAAGTTTACATTCACAACACCAGTGGATGAATGTTACCCTAGTCCTATATCCTTACCAACATGAGCTGTCTTTGTTTTATCGGTATTGGGCATTCTGATTGGCATAAGATAAAACCTCAAAATAGTTTTGATTTGCATTTTCCTTATGACAAAAGATGTTGAGGATTTATTTAACTGTTTCTCAGCCATTTGTGTTTTTTTTTTCTTTTTTTCCAGAACTGTGTTTAGCTCTGCAGCCTATTTTTTAAATTGGGTTATTTGTTTTCCTGATGTCAAGTTTTTTGTTTTTGTTTTCAATTTAAAGAGAATTTTTTTTAGTTCTGTATCTATTTGAGATATTAGTCTTCCATTGATTATCTAGTTGGCAAAAATATTTTCCAATTTCTATGGGCTGCTACTTTGTCCAAATGATGGTGTCCTTTGCCGTACAGAACCTTTTTAGTTTCATGAGGTCCCATTTATTAATTTTTTGTTCTTAGTGCCTGTGCTGTTGGTGTTCTATTCAGAAAGTCTTTTCCTGTCCCAAAGAGTTGATGGATATTCCCTACATTCTCTTATATCAGATGCAGGATATCTGGCCCTATGTTGAGATCCTTGATATATTTGGGGTTGAGATTTGTTCAGGGTGGTATGAATATATTTTCATTCATCTACATGTAGCCATTCAGTTTGACCAGTACCATTATTTGAAGATGCCCCCCCTTTTTTTTCTTCCAGTGTATATTTCTGGCTTCTTTACCAAAAGTCAAGTGTCTGTAGGTATGTGGACTTATGTAGGTATGTGGACTTCAATTCTACCCATTGATTAACATGTCTATTTTATGCCATTATGATGATGTTCTTATTACTATAGCTCTGTAGTACAGTTTGAGATGGAGGATGGTGATACCTCTAGCAATTCTTTTACTCAGGATTGTTTTTGCTTTTCTGTGTGTGTGTGTGTGTGTGTGTGTGTGTGTGTGTGTGTGTGTGTTTCCATGTGAAGCTGAGAATTATCCTTTCAATTTCTGAGATGAATTGTGTTGGAATATTCATGGGGATTTCACTGAATCTGTAAATTGCTTTTGGTGGGATAGCCATTTTTACCATATTAATCCTATTAATACATTATTAATACATAAACATGGGAAATCTTTTTCATTTTCTGATTTATTCTTTGATTTCTCTCTTTAATGTCTTAAAGGTTTTTATTATAAAAGCCTTTCATTTGCTTGGTTAGAGCTACCCCAAGATATTTTTTGAGGCTACTGTGAAAGATATTGTTTCCATGATTTCTTTCTCAGTTTGTTTGTCATTCGTATATAAGAGAATTATTGATTTTTGCATGTTAACTTTGTATCTTACTACTTTGCTGAAAGTGTTTATTGACTGTAGAGTTTTTAGGATCATTTATGTATACAATCATATCATAAACAAATAAATATCCTCCAATTTCTTCTATTTCTATTTGTATCTCCTTAATCTCCTTCAGTTGTCTTGTTGCTGCACCTAATATTCCAACTGCTATATTGAACAGGTGTGGAAAGAGTGAGCACCCTATCTTGTTCTTGATTTTAGTGGAAATGTTTTGAATTCTCTCATGTCTTCCTAAATTTTCGACTAGGTATCTGACTCCAGAATATCAAGGTCATCTGAAACTCATTCTTCAATAGATGAATATTTTTGTGTCTTTTCTCAGAAATACCAGCCCATTTACATATGTAAAAATGTTTGTGAGGGTTAAATGCAATGATTGTGAAGACTTAATGCAATGTGTGGATTACCATGTCACCCTTGGGTGATTTTTTTTTTTACCAGTTTCCTCTGTCATTCTCAAGAGTCCCCCTCTATAAGACAGGTTCCTGCCAGAAATTGGTGACTATAAGTCTCCAACCATGTCCGTGGATGATCTATTGGCCTTCAGCTACCAAACCCCTATAGTTGGTTTGAAGCATTCATGGGTAGCCATGCCTGTGCTGACCTGGAGGTGATGTAGGGTTCTTCTTGTGCAAGTGATTTTGCCTAGAAGAATGTGTTCATTTCTGCATTATTTGTGGAAATTCACACTGTCTTGAAGCCCCACAAAATTTGGGGTTCAGCTATTCTCAATTTCTGTGAAACAGGATGGAAAATTAATATGTCTTCATACATTACTTCTATTTTATTCATGATTTCATCATTGCTGGCTCCACCCTATTACTGAATTGCCATGAGAGAGCAAGGCAGTACACTTTACCTTCCATCATACAGCATTAGAACCACACATCACAGGACTATCATGGAGCCAGGTCACTGGGCAGCAGGAGATTGTAGCATATTTGATTATTTTCATTAGCTCTAATGTTGGAGGAAAAGACCTACATGAAAATAAAATGTCTACTCAGGTTAACCCTGGCTGAAACTTATTTACATTTAGTATGAATGTTTCCTTCCTGAGGTTTTTAACAATCACTGAACTCATCAGTTCTCAAAAAGGTAACTGAAAAAATAATTGGAAATAGACCTTTTCTAATAATCCAGGATATCTGGGACTTGGGGTCTTGTCTTATTTCACTGTAGTTTAGTGGTGGTTTATTTATTTATTTTTTAATAGCTATGGATTTGTGAGAGAAATTGATGTTAATAGAGTTCTTGGTCTTCCATGAAGGAAGGAAGGATTAAGGGGTCATTTAAAAAAACTTGGAAAAGAGCCAGGTAGTGGTGGTGCATGCCTTTAATCCCATCACTCATGAGGCAGAGGCAGATAGATCTCTGTGAAGTCGAGGCCAGCCTGGTCTACAGAGTGAATTCCAGGACAGCCAGAGCTGTTATAACAGAAAATACAAATGTCTCAAAAATACAAAAGAAACACAACAACAACAAAACAACCAACAAAAAATCTGGGGGAGTAAGTGCTTTTTAAACTCCCTATTATATAGCTGAAGAAACTAAACCTTAAAGAACTTAGGGTAACCTGACCAAAGTCATAAACTCAGACATCTAGGGGCCAGGGGCTGAATCTAGGTCCATTTACTCTGAGATGCATTCTTACTGGTAACAGAGGTCAAATGAATGTGGCTATGATATAGCCTAGTAATCACTTGGTGAATTAGTTCCTCTATCCTCCTTGCTACCATGATTTTACACAAATGCATTAGGTCTTCTTGTTCCTGAGAAGATCTAGTGATCTAGCACACATGATATTTATTTTGCATTTCTTCTTGATGCCACCATATATTGTTCTTGGTACAAGAGAAAAATCCCCTGCCTTCTGCAGTGCCTTCTGAGTAACAAAGGTGCATCTTCTCTATGGTTAGTCAGAACACATTGTCATGGAACACAGCAAAAATAAGGCCTTGTAGAGAAACAAAACCCTCGTGGAAGGTGAGTGCTCAGGACTGAAGTCATCACATTCCTGTATCAAAGCCCCCAAACATGATAGTATTTGGAAATGCAGCCTTTGAGAATTAATAAGATTTATGTCAAGTCATAAAGGTGGAGCATCATGATGGTATTCATGCTCTCATAGGAGGAGAGATCTTCCTATCTCTGCTTTGTGTTGAATGAGGTTAATAACAAGAATGTGAGCCATCTGCAAGCTGGGAAGAGAACCCACCCAACATCAACATCATCATCAGCTTGATCTGTCCAGTCTCCAGAAGAGCAAGAACTATTTTTTGTTGAAGCTACATGGTCTGTAGTAATTTATTATACTAGCCCAAAGTGACAGAGTCAATCTATATTTGAGATATACTAGATCAGAAACACACAAACACATTTATGTCTTTCTACAGTTGTCAAAATGTATTTAATAACAATAAATTCACAAAATATGGTGGTTACACTGGCAATGATTTACCAGATGTTCTCTTTCTTCCACTCTAGTCAATGCAAATATGCATTCTTTTTTCCAATCTTAATGAATAAAGAAAAAATATTCACTGACTTAGTGGCCTCCTTTGTGCTATACAGTAGATCAGGTGGGTTCAGGAATATTTAGCCTTTATGAGAGGACCACACTGCTTATTGCTTACAAGTATGGCCACACCTTATTTTTTATGTGGGTCCTGGGATTCCCACTCAGATATTCATGTTTGTGCAGCAAGTACTCTTAACTCCTGGAACATCTCTACAATTGAGCTATGCAATCTTGAGTATAGTGTTAATTCTTTCTGTGTCTTAGTTTCTTGTCAGGAAGATGAGCATAATGAGAATCCCTGGCCAAAGATTTATTGCTCTGAGGAGTAAATTATATAATCCATGTGCTTCACTGAGAATTCTTCCTGGCAAACATCAATGTGACCACTGGCTTATTTAAGCAGGGAATAAGCTTGCAGGAAAGGGAGTAGAGCACAGTTGGAAAAGTACATTTAAACGTGACCTGAACCAGAAGTTTGGACTTTGACAGCTTCTAAGCCATGGTCAGTTGTCTGAGGCTGCTGTAGAGATACAAGGTCACTGAGGATCCAAAGGAGACTTGCTACTCTGTAAGGGAGCAGTCTTATGGATGCAATAGCCCAACTGAAGAGTAGGGAGCAAACTTCCATGGAGATTCAGAATAAAAAAAAAAAGAAAGAAGGAAAGGAAATGACTGCTCCTAGGTATGGTGGAGGAGAAGGTTTTTTGTAGATATGTGGTAGAGCATATCCAGAGTCAGAGACATCTAGGAGAGTTCAAAGTGGACATTACCCCGAGCCCTGTGAGGAGAGGGGGAGGGGAAGGGACAGAGGAGAGGGGGACCAGGTGCCAAGAGCTCCAAATAGTAGACAAAAAGGGACCAGGTAACCAAGATGGTTAATTATATAGGGAAGCACAGCTGGGGGTAGGGCAGTCCAACCCTGGGCTGGAAAAGTATAGGGTAAGGGGTAGGGTATGCCAGCCAGGAGGGCCCTGTAACAGGTAGGGCAGTGGCAAGCTGTCATCCAGCCAGCATAGATTTGATATGTTAAGCAGGAACCTCTGCCATTTGTCCCAGGTTTGAAACCTAACAGATTCTAATGCTGAGCTACTCATTGATGAATAATGTCAATTTAGCTCATTCCAGTCAGGAAGAGTGCTCACTGTGGCATTCTATGAATATCTGCTTGAAAAGGTGGAAATATCAAGAATCTTATCTTCTGCCTGGAGTGTAATGACTCATGCTCAATATACAACCACAGACATTGTTTGAGAATAGTATACTAACTCACGTTCATAGGTAACTGTCCTACTAAGGATTTCTATTGCTATGAAGAGACATCATGACTATGGCAACTCTTACAAAGGAAAACATTTAATTGGGACTGGCTTACAGTTCAGAGGTTTAGTCCATTATCATCATGATGGCAAGCATGGTGCTATGTAGGCAAACGTGTTGCTGGAAAAGGAGCTGAGAGTTCTCTATCTGGATTCAAAGGCAGCAAAATAGACCTGTGTCCCACACTGGGCATAGCTTAAGCATGTGAGGCCTCAAAGCCGCCTCTATAGTGACACACTTCCTCTAACAAGGCCACACCTTTTAATAATACCATTCCCTATGGGCTAAGCATTCAAACACATGAGTCCATGGGAGCCATACCTATTCAAACCACCACAGAAACTGTTTTAGACTGAATAATAGGATCAATGCCCTTTTCCACAGATCAATTTAAAGTATCATGGTGAGCCTAGCAGATCAATCAGGGTTCCTTATTATGGTTTATGTTTCTATTTCACTGTCAACACCTCCCTGTATCATTCCCATCTCATAGGAGGGAAACTATTTGCTTAGAACTACATGTTCTTTGGAGAAGCAAATTCTAAAAAGGAAGAACTGTATGAAACAGAAAGCATTTATGTGTAGTCACTTTGTTTTCTAACCATTGGAGAAATGATATTTAACCTTAGAGGAATATATACTTGCTGTGGATATCGTTCTATATAAATAAAACACTGATGGCCAGTGACCAGACAGGAAGTATAGGCAGGACAAGGAGAGAGGAGAATTGGGGAAATAGGAAGAAGGAGAGACACTGCAGCCACTGCCAGGACAAGCAACATGTAAAGACGCCGGTAAGCCACAAGCAATGTGGCAAGGTATAGATTTATAGAAATGGGTTAATTTAAGATATAAGAACAGTTAGCAAGAAGCCTGCCATGGCCATACAGTTTATAAGTAACATAAGCGTCTGAGTGATTATTTTATATGTGGATTGTGGGACTGCGGGGCTTGGTGGAACCTGGAGAGAAGCCCTCCAGCAACAAATGGTGCCCAACGTGGGGCACAAACCCACGACCCTGAGATTAAGAGTCTCATGCTCTACTGACAGCCAATGGCTCAAGTTTCCACCTTAAACCTGAGAATATTTAATAACCAATTCTAAACAGAGCCAAAACCAGGTTCCTGCTTCTTGTCTCATACGGGCAGCTAGATGCCGCAAAATGCAGGTTTGAACACTGGCGGGTTCCTGGTGTGTGCGGAATGAGGCGTCTGAGTACATTTAGTCTTTACTAGTATTAAAAAAAGAAAAGAGGTTTCTGGGCTACACACTACTTTGATAAAAGCGTAGACCTACTATTTCTGAGACTTGATGACTCCCAGAGCTGGAGAAAATGTACCACCGCCATGTTGGTAAGCTGAAATGGGTGGAGCTAGCAGCCACAGCTCCGTTTCAGTCTTAGAATACTACAGTTTAAAGCAATAGATTCACAATACGTAGGCTTAAAAGAGACAAAAAAAAGATAAATTAATATAAAAAAGCCACGTGAAGATGAATATTACACAGACAATCTGGATTGTGTTGTCTTTGAGATTTTTAACTGCAAAAAAACATTTGATCAAAAAAGATGTTGAATTAAACCAATATGTATATTTTAAAGGTACCTTGACTTCAAAATTTGGATTTAAGGATATGTTTCTTTGGAAAAGAGGTTCTGCTTTTGTTTCCACAGAAAGCCAGAGGCTGTGAATTTGTTCCAGATTAAGATACATCAGGTTTCACCAGCCAAGACCCCCTGAAAGGTCTCCAATGACACCATGGCCCAGATGATCTAACATCCAGAGCAGTTTCAAGGCAACTGGTTCACACAATACAGCCTCACAGACTGCCCCATAGGACTAAAATTTTCTTTGTGTCCCCATAAGATACAGCACCCCCCTCCAGCAGGAAATAGTAAGAGATGCTATGCCCAAATTCCCAAATATACCAAGCTGGCTTTAGAGGTGGAATTGGCTCACTCCCCCTCTAAACCCAGACATATTGCTTTTAAAAAAAATGGTTAAGAGATTCTTGTGTCCCAAATCAGAAGAGCCCTCTGGTGTGGGACAGAGAAAAACCAATATTTTTATTTAAAACAGGTTGATTATAAATGTGATCTCTTTCTAAAAAGAAAAGGGGATATGATATAGATATATAGGAGGACATAGAGATGATAAAATAAAAGGGTAGATTAATGAACCTACTTTGAAAGAACAACTTGTTTAAAATGTTTTACATTGGTATAGATTTTAGTTTATGTTTAAAATGTTTTACATTGGTATAAATTTTAGTTTATTGATACAAACTTGAAGTTAATTTTGTTATACTGTATATATATATATATATATATATATATATATTCTTGTTTGAGGTATTATGTTTATGTAACTCATTTAAAATTGTAATGGATAATTAAAAAATAGATTAATAATTAGTCATCTATGATAATCATATTTGTAGCCATGTTAGTTAAGTCTTCTAGGTATACATAGATATATTTCAGATAGATAGGTAATCTTCAAACACTTCATAGACCTAGAGAACATGGCACATTAAATATTAATAACATTAAATAACTTTTGATGTGAGACACAATTGCTCTTGGCTGCACCAATTTGATCCTGAGAGAATGCTGGGCTTCTAAGACATTTCCATTTGGAAGTTTGTCTTCTTGCACAAAATGGCCTACTGGGCAAAGAACTGCCCTTGCCTTGACGGCTGACAGTACGAATGCAATGCTGTCCTTTCTGGACAAGCGGGACACAAGGAAAGCGACCACTGTATTCTGCCAAGACAGGGTAAGATGGTCTTTCAAAATTCCTGCTTCTGAAAATGGTCTGTCATGTATTGTAGGCCTGTAGCCAATTTGAATGCACCAACAATGCTGAGAAACATTAGGTGACTGTCCAGGCTGCCAGCTGTCTTAGTGTACTCTTGCAAGATTCCTTAAAGTTGCTTGCATCCATCTACCATTTTTCAGGTACTATTATGTTCCTTCTCAGGTCTTTGGTATGGTTAAAGACTAGATAGTTGTAATTTCCTCAGTTATGATAAAAGATAAGTTAGATATAAAACCTTAAACTCACAAGTATAAGATAGATAGGACATCTTCTTTAATATTGTAGCTGCAATTCTTGCTCGATAATTGTTTTGTTATATGTAATTTTACCATGTTAAAGTTAAAACCTTCCTTTTTAAAAAAAGAAGAAAAGGGGAAGTGCTGTGGATATCGTTCTATATAAATAAAACACTGATGGCCAGTGACCAGACAGGAAGTATAGGCAGGACAAGGAGAGAGGAGAATTGGGGAAACAGGAAGAAGGAGAGAGAGACACTGCAGCCACTGCCAGGACAAGCAACATGTGAAGACTCTGGTAAGCCACAAGCAATGTGGCAAGGTATAGATTTATAGAAATGGGTTAATTTAAGATATAAGAGCAGTTAGCAAGAAGCCTGCCTTGGCCATACAGTTTATAAGTAACATAAGCGTCTGAGTGATTATTTTATATGTGGATTGTGGGACTGTGGGGCTTGGTGGAACCTGGAGAGAAGCCCTCCAGCAACATATACTATCCTAGCAAAATGTAAATGATGATGCTTTTAGATTTCTTAAAAAAAAAAAAATTAAGCTGTTTGTACTAGTGATCTTCTTGAGTTTTAGATCAGACCAAGCCAAGGATGAAAGATTTTGGGTTGCTGGGTGGTGATGGCTCATGTCTTTAATCTCAGCACTCAGAAGACTGAGGCAGGTCGATCTCTGTGAGTTCGAGGGCAGCCTGGGCTAAGGAGTGAGTTCCAGGAAAGGCACAAAGCTACACAGAGAAAGCCTGTCTCGAAAAACAAAACAAACAAACAAACAAAAAAAAAGAATTGGGGCATTGTAAATAGCTCTTTGTATTCTAATTTAAAATCTAACCTGCTCCAGGTAAGGATTAGAAGCCAGATTAGAGAAAATGAATTGGTTGTATGCTCCCTCCCCTCCCCCCCCCCCCCCCGCCCCCACCGAGAGTGCACTTTATGCTTCCATACAAGGAAACTACCCAGTTCCTCAGGATTTGGGTTGCCATAGTAATCTGTTCTTTCTGCTTTTCCTGAAATGATTAACATCCTATTTACATCTGCATGGTCTCTGTGTTCTACCTTGTGGGAACCAGAGATGCAGGACTTCTGCTATAGTGTTCATCCTGAATCCCTCAGGGCCCACAAAATGGGTTAGTGCTTAGCTTCCTGAGGAGTCAGATGTCAGATTTGCCACTTCCTGTTGTCACCAGTGCCAGTGACTTCACCCCTCAGTAACTCATTTCCTTATCCAGGAGACTAAGCTGGAGATGTCATTTGCCTCATAAGGGCAAAGGTGGTGATGCCTGCAAAGAATCCAGAGCACTGTGAAACTGGCAATAAATGCCAGCAGGGCTATAGGCTCAAAAGCGTGTTTTCACTGCACCTTTCAAAATTCAGATAGTCTGTCATGAGCCTACTTACCTCAAAGATGGAAAACTTTAAAGCCCTTTGAGACTAACTGACACTGTGAAACTACTTGTGAGAAGGCCCACCAGACGTACAAACCCTATTTGGTTAGGATTTGGAGGCTGACAGAGATTTTTGTTCCAAAGGGTTTATTTATAATGTTCACTAAGTCCTATTGATTTTGAATAAACCTAATCACTTTGGCTCCCTTAGTAAGGGGGCTTCTGTAGATTATCTACAGCATGGAACTGTAGGATGAGGACAAGAAAATAGGAAGCTAGTACACTTTGTGCTGCTCTGATGACAGTATGCCTGAGTGTGATGGCTGAAAGGTAGTTGACATTGCTTGTCCAAGATAGAATTGAGTTGAGATAAGCATATAAGGAAGGAATAGACACCAGTATCTTTGCATACTTCCCTTTCAACATTGCCTATAACTGACCACTTAAGACCCTAATTAAGTTTTATGCTAATAAATATGTTTGTCTTAAGCTACAGGAAATAATGTAGCTATCCTCTTGGATTTCTCAACTGTAGGTCCTCTCAGGGTTGCTACGAATACACAGGCCATTTTTTAATTAATATTAAACTTTCTGGGAAAGTTAGAAAGCCATGCAGTACAATGATAACCAAAGACACAGTCAATTTCCAAAGGACAGCAGTCAAGGTTGGTTAACGAGGTTGATAGTTCCTGCTTGAATGAAATGAGGACATGGCTACTCCAAGGTAGGGTTGAGGAAAGGATTTTATTGTAGGTAGGAGGGGGCACAGCGAGGGGCATTTGGAAGATCCAGACTGAACTAGGACGTGAAAGGAGAGAGAGAAGGGAAGAGCTAGAAAGGAGGAGAAGAAAGAGAGGACCAAAAAGGAGAGGATCAAGAGAAACAAGAGCCACCCAAGAGAGCACAGGGCTGAAACGGCATCATAAGCTGGGGGGAGGGAAGTAAAGCCCCTAGGCTGAAGAGATTTAGGGGACAGGGTGGGGTGAGAAGTGCTGACAGGAGCCATATGTAATTGAGTGAGATGGTCCTTTCATGTAACAGGTCTCTAGGAAGAAACCACAGTATTGACCACAATAAACTGGACCACAGACCATACACCAAGAATAGACAGGCCACAACTTCCTTAAGTACAGTGGCTTTGCTGATAGAACTGGGAAAGTAGCAGAGAACAAGAATGGGGTTCACCTGAGCTCTGGCTTGTGTGGAATGCTGAGCATTCTCAGTCTGTTAACAACTAGGTTTCAGATTTCTTCTGGAAGCAGCTGTTCATGTGTGCAGGGGAAACCAAAGATCCCCTATTTTGCCCAAACTGTGCAGCTGATAACCTAGGACAAGAAAGGAAGAGCTAGAGGAGTGAGAAAGAAACTGCAAATTATTTTTATTATAAAAACATGCTTTGTGTTTCATCTGTTTCCATGAGCATTATCAGACAGCTTTTGCCTACTCTTGAAGAGCCTTGCTCATACATTGTGACATAATGAAAGCATTCTTTATCTATTATCACCTAGCCACTAATTTAGTATCTGTGTGCAATTAGATTTGGCTTCAAACAGGATTCATTTCTCAGCAAGATTACTCAATAAATTACTTTTTTGTCTCTTTGTTCCTCTAGTGGTCTCTTTATATGGACATAAGGAAAAAGGTCTACTGCTGGGCAAATACCACCCCCCAGGGGAGGTAAAGAAGTGACTAGAGGTGTCCTCTGGGGCTTCTTTACTAGCTCTATGTACTATTTGAAAGAAGAGTCAGATAGAAGAATCTAAGGCTGATAGCTGTAAAAATAATAACTAACTAAAACTTTCAGAACTTGTTAGCTGTGGAATTCACACTAAAAAAATAAATACTTTCTTCCATTCTGAAATACCAGTGTTCCCAGTAGCCTCTTGAGCTCATTTCCTTCCACATTTGTAAGGGAGTTTGAGCACCAAAATTCTTTTTAAATTGACAACAGCATTGTTGAAGATATAACTGTGGCTTGCAAACACCTGCTCAGCCTCCCACACCATGCATGCATGTACAGGTATGGTTCTTCAGTAAGCACAGGTCTATTTCTCAATTGCTTTAACAGGTAAAAACTGGCAGAGTTTCCTGGCAGAACATGAGCTCTAATTGTCTGTCTAGCTGATACCTGTTCTGAGCTGTTCTAAGTGGATTTATTATAAAGCTCTCCTATGATCATCTAACCCTGAAGCATTCCAGTGGGCTTGCTTTGAACATGTGGTGGTTTCACAGGCCATATAGAATGAAATGGAGAATTACAGACAAAGTCAGAGGAGGAAGCAGTGAGTGGTTGCCACTGGCTTCCCAACACCCTGCCTGGGCGGAACAGGTGTATATAAAAGTGAGGCTGACTTTAGGAGACAGCGCCCAAGGGAGCTGCAAGTTGGAGCATGCGGCAAGGTTTTCAGAAGTGAGGTATAAAATTCCAAAGTTTTTAGTTTAGTGCAGATAAGCATCCACTTGTTTGGGTCTTCAGCAGAAACTTGTGAAAATGTCTCCAACAGACTGCTAAAATGGCCTGGAAAAGCCTCTATGACTGTTTCTTCTGAGGTGTTTGCTACTTCCTGTTAAGTGTCATCCCAGAAGAGCTTCACCATATCTGAATCAGAGATGGAAAAGTCATGAAACAGCCTTCCCTCTGTTTGAAGCTTCACATCCAAAGGCTGTCTTATTTACTGATTGTGTTGTACACTCAGATGAAGTCATAGAAACATTCAGACATCCAGGCTCCTGCTTGATTTGGAAATTGACTGAAGCAAGGGCTGGAGTAGGCTCTGATTTCACTAAGTCGATTCCTCCCCTACCCCCCATGTAGCCACTTCCTCTTAGAGCTCACTGACTTTCTGAGTAGGGGAAGAAGGGCTGTTTTTCTAGGAGGTGATGGAATGTTCATGCTGACCAGCCATTTGAAGTTGAATTTCAGGATACTGTGCCCCCTCAGAGACAGGAGGGTTTGATTGGCCAGCGTAATTGCACAGAAGGGGTAGAGACTGAAGGCCTGGAACTCAAAAGATCCAGTTCTTTCCAAACTCTACACTGCTCTTGAATATTTTGTAAGGCCTCACATGGGGTGTCATGCAACAGAAGCTGGCAACTGGCAATGAAATAGCTGCTTCTGCCAGGAGGCATGGAACTGGATGCTTCTGCTCATCCAGAAGAGAAATGCCTGGGTCCTCAGACCTTTGCCTCTTTTCTCGGGGTAGGATGGCTCTGAAAACCAGACCATCATGAATACAGTGGTGTGTCTGTGTGTTATGGGTGTGCTTCCCGCCAGTGTGCCCTGGGGCCTGGGTGATGGAAACAGAATTGTGCTGCCTCCAAGATCCTCCTTAGGAAAGGGCTTGTCGTTTTCAGACTGTAGAGGACTGGTGAACAGGAACAGTATTCTATCTTCATCTACTATATAATTGAAGTAATTTGGTAATTGGAGGGAGAAGCAGGAAAGAGAGTATGTAGGTTGGGGGGTATGCTCAACATATAACATATATTCCTAAGAAAAATTTCAAAAGAAGAAATACAAGGGGAGGGTGGGGAGTGCACCTTACCTTTTGGACGGCTGTTTAGCATGCATCAGGCTCTAGGTTTACCCTCCAAACACCACAAAAACTAAAGTAACAAATTTAGAGCTAGTTTCTTATCTCTGAGAGACTTCCCAAGCTCATTCAGCTTTGCTTGTGAGACTTTTGCAAGTTCATGAGAAAGTATCTTGTTATACATTTTAAATAACAACTTTTATATTATTACAAATGGATGTACTTTAATATACATGGAAGACATAGGCAAAAATAAAGTAATTTGGGAAAGATTTTTCACAGATTCACCTTAGATGACAGATTCCATTGTACTGGGCTTTCTAGTTGAGTCTCATCCTTTTAGGGACGGGTACTGTAAAAAGGAGTCACATGATGAGTCTGTCCAAGGTGCAGCTGGGATGTATCTGGCCAGTGCCCCACTCTTGTCTGAGGCACCCAATTTCTATGAGGGGTGGATGACTCAGCCTCATAACTTCTGATACTCAGGAAGCCTGATCTATTAGGTATAAGATCAGAACAGTCTGCAGAAACATGAGGGATGAAGCTTTTTGGGGTGGATGCCAGCCTGGGCAAGTGAAGAATGACTTTACATCCATGCCCTTGAGGGATGCTGGCTTATTTGGGGTGGGGGAGACCAAGGTCACCAAGGGAGGCATCTGCTCACTGGGAAGAAGTGTTAATGTTGTCTGAAGGAGAATGACACAGAATATCTGGAAATATCTGAAGAAAAGATCAAAGCCTATGAGTTTAATTACCCAACCCCACCTAATTAGCTGTGGCTGGGCTGTTCAAGATGAGAGTTACTGAAAGACAGCCGCCTTCTGTCCTGTGTATTCCAGTGGGTGTTTGTTCCCTGGAGGCAAGGTTTCAGATCTTTAATACCCTTAAGACAAAAGCTGATGACAGCACTGCTCCCAAGGCTGCCCTGGGTTACCAGAGGCTGGTGGAAGGAGACAAGAGAAGACCCACTGTGTGCTCTGTGACTCCTCATCAACTGTCCAGTCACAGTCAGACTGTTTAGGAGAACAACATGACTAGGGCTACCAGGGTCTTTTCTGACCTAGCCAGTCTCAGATTTTGAGTGTGTGGGTTAAAATTAACCTGGTGCTGAATTCATTTATCCTTGGATTCTCACACTCTCTGAGTACACATGCATAGAGCAGCCCCCATATGTGGAATGTAGGCTGGTTCCCTACCATGTACATGTTCTCCCTGAAAACACTGGCAATCAGTGATCTTGGAAAAGTCATAATTTGATTTAATAATGTTGATTTTGTTTATCTTAACCAAACAAAATGAACATTTTCAGAGCTCTAAAATAAAATTAGAGGTGATTTCTTCAACATCTTATTTTCTTACATTCTAGTCTCAGATTCACACAGGCAACTATGGAGAAATGCAATGCTTAAGGGAAGCAAAGGTGTAGGCAGGCATTATTAAGCAACCAGCAGCCAAAGTCTCCAGATTTGACTAATGTGTTTAGAAATACTTGGTAGCCAAGAACATTTAGTTTCTGCCTTCTGTCACTGAAAAAGTTTCTTCCTCACACTAGACTCCTTGGTGTCCTGAGGCAAGTAGGCCCTACTGAATGGGATTGTGTTCACAACACCAGCAACAGCACACAGTAGATGCTCAGTGTCACAATATCCAAATGGTCATGCCACTCCACACTTGGTTCCTTCCGGTCCCTCAGTGTCAACAACCAAATACAACAAATACAATCCCCTAAAATATATATATATTTATAACAGTAGGCAGGACATATCTCCCCCCAGAAAGGGGACTGTGGAGGCTGTCTGGTTATTAAGGTGGAGGCTGTGTGGGTGTTAAGGTGGAGATTCTGTAGATATTAAGGTGGAGGCTATGTGGGTGTTAAGATGAAGATTCTGTGGATATTAAGTTGAAGGCTGTGTGGGTGTTAAAGTGGAGATTCTGTAGGTATTAAGAGTTGAGCTATGTGAGTACTAAGATGGAGGCTGGAGGCTGTGGGGTATTAAGGTATTAAAAACCCAATACAACAACAAACCTCCCCAAACCAAGAAAACAAATCAATACCCCTGTGTGATGGCTATTCTAGGTTGTCAACTTGACAAAATCTGGAATGAACTACAATCCAGAAATGGAGGGTACGTTTGTGATCTGGATCTTGAGGCAGGAAGACAACACACTTTTAATCCTGATCTTGAGGCTGGAAGGCACACCTTTAATATGGGCCACACCTTGTGCTGGAAGCCTATATAAGGACAATGGAAGAAGGAAGGGATCTTCTTCTTCACCTGCTTGCCCTTGCCTGGCCAGCACATCCATTCCTTCACTGGCATTGGAGCCTACTTCTTCAGGATTCTAGCAAATACAAAAGATCAGCTGAGACACTCAGCCTTATGGGATGGAGCAACTGTAGATTCTTGGATTTTCCATTCAAAGGTAGCCATTGTTGAATTAGTTGGACTGCAGTCTGTAAATCATTCCAAGAATTCATACACACACACACACACACACACACACACACACACACACACACACACACACACATGCATGCACGTATGTGTGCATACACACACATACACACATTCATGAATATATATATATATATATATATATATATATATATATATATATTCATACCATAAGTTTTGTGACTAGAGAATCCTGACTAATACAGATTTTGGTACCAGAGTGGTTCTAGAAAAACAGAAGTGTGAGGATGAATCTTTTAAGTACCTGGAATAGACTTTTTAAATCACCAGCACCTTCAAATTTACCATCACCTTCAACTACTGAAGTGTCTTCAGTCACACTCTCTCCTGGAAGCTTGGAAAGTACTGAAAGCCCAGGTGTAAACTATATTTCAGACTTAAAGAGATAGATGCCTTTGATTATCTTGATTCACCAATAATGAGTGGCATTGGTTTTAGTGACTTGATATTTGAAACTTTTCATAGTTTTGGGGAAAATAAGGAAAATGATGCTGCTGGTTGGTTGCTCTTAGTATCTCTGGAAAAATTGATAAAGACTAGAACTGAGCTACAATATAAAATTAACCAACTTTAGAATATGGTGAAGGACAACAATGAACTTAGTGATAAAACTGATTAGCTCCAGATGAAAATAAACAGTCTAAATGTTTGTAAGTGTGCCCTGGAAGAGAAACTTCTCTCCAGAAGCCACAGACCTTGAGTTGTGGAAAATCAAACCGAAGTCCTCATTATAAGGTTGTCTGAATTATAGCAAAAATTCAAGACAACCTTAGAGGGTACCAGTGGTGAAAGTAAGAACATTAATTGGTAAAGAATGGGATCCTATAACTTGGGATGGGGATGTTTGGCAGGACCCTATTGAAGCTAAGAACTTTGAACCCTAAGATTCTCAAGGGTTTATCTCACCTGAAGTTGTACCCTCAGCCCCACCCCTTGAAATATTTTCCTTCTCACCTTTCACTGAGGAAATTATTCCTTCAGTGTCTGCTAAACTAGCAGTGACTTTTTGTGAAGGAAATGCCAGGCAAGACAATACTGATGTCTCTCAAGGCCCACCTCTTGCTGTCTTTAGGCCTATAACCAGACTCAAGGCAAGGCAGGCTCCTAGAGGGGAGGTAGAAAGTGTAGTCCATGAGGAGGTGCTCTACATTACTAAGGAGCTTAATGGTTTTGCTAATTCATTCAAGCAGAAGTCTAGGGAATAACAGTGGGAATGGATTTTAAGAGTGTGGGATAATGATGGAAGGAACATTAAAATATATCAGGCTGAATTTATTGATATGGGCCCTCTGGGTGGTGATTCTAGGTTTAATATGGAAGATCATACAGGTAGGAAAGGTGTCAAAGGTCTGTGGGCCCAAGCGTTTATCAAAAGATGGCCTACTGAAAAGGAGCTGGAGATGCCTGCTGTCTTTTGCCTTAGTGTTGATGGAGGGATTTTTAAGGCTCAGGGAAATTGCAATGCTAGACTTGGTACTGTAAAACCCAATCCTCCACAATGGGAAGGCCCAGAAGACATGCCCTTCACAAATCCTATAAGATGCAAAATGGTGAGAGGGGCACATTTAAAGAGTTTTGTTGTCACCCTTTTCCTTGTGCCAGACCTTAAGATTGGAGATGATGATGCTCATTTGGACAAACTAAATGCAATGGGTTTAATTGGGCCTGAGGTAACAGGGGCCAGGTGGCAGAATTGGATCACAAGAGGCAAGGTGATCATAATTATCATAATGCACAATGGGTAACATAGACAAGACAATATTCATAATGGCCTGCCCTGTAATGGTCAGCACAAGTCAATGACTTGTATTGACTTTTGGGACTGGATAATCAATCGTGGGGTTTCAAGCATGAAATAGAAGATGTAAGAAACCTACTGCATTTGTGTTTGATCTGTATAAGCCAAAAAAATTCTCTAACAAATGAAAAGAAAGGCTGAATTGGATCATGGCAAAAGACAGTCTTGGCCCATGAATCAATTTCCAGACTTGAGCTAGTTTGCAGACACAGAACCCCTTGAATGAAGGGATTGCCAGGTTCCCCCGAGGAAGGACCCTGTAAAATACCTAAGAGTTTTACAATTAGCCTTTCTTCAGTTCTTCCCCAGAGAGATTTAAGGTCTTTTACAAAGGTAACTGTACACTGGGGGAAAGGACTGAAACAATCTTTCTGGGGTTTGTTGAATATTTATTCTGAATTGACACTGATTCTGGGAGATCTCAAGAAACATTGTGGCCCTCCAGTTGAAGTAGTGGCTTATGGAGACCAGGTAATTAATGGAGTTTTGACTGGTATCTGACTCACAGTAAGTCTAGTAGGTCCCAAACTCATCCTATGGTTATTTCCTCAGTTCCAGAATATATAATTTTGATTGATATACTTAGAAGATGGCACAATTCTCACTTTGGTTCCCTGACTTGTGGAGTGAGGGCTATTATGGTTGGAAAGACTACATGGAAACATCTAGAGTTGCCTTTGCCAAAGAAAATAGTGAATCAGAAATAGTATTGCATCTTTGGAGAAACTGCAGAAATTAGTGCCACCATCAAGGACTTGAAAGATGTAGGTGTGGTAGTTCCCACCACATCTTCCTTTAACTCTCTTATCTGTCTAGTGCAGAAGACAGATCATGGAGAATGACAATTGACTACAGAAAACTCCAATTGAAGCTGCTGTACCAGATGTAGTGTCCTTTCTTACACAAATTAACACATCTTCTGGTACATGGTATGCAACTACTAATTTAGCAAATGCCTTTTTCTTGGTACCTCTCCATAAGGACCATCAGAAGCAATTTGCTTTGAGTTAGCAAGGCCAATTGTATGCCTTCACACTTTTGCCTCAGGGATATATTAACTCTCCTGCCCTGTATCATAACTCACTTAGAAGTGATCTTGTTTGTCTGTCTCTTCCATGAAATATTATATTGGTACACCATATTGATTGATGATATTATGCTGATTGGACAAAATGAGCAGGAGATAGCAACCACTTTGAATTCATTGGTAATAAATATGGGTATCAGAGGATGGGAAATAAATCCAACCAAAATTCAAGGACCTTCTACTCAGTGAAATTCTTAGGAGTCCAGTGGTGTGGGGCCTACAGACATATTCAGTATAAGGTAAAGGATAAGTTGTTGGCCCCTCCAACCACCAAGAAAGAAGCACAATGTTTACTGGGCCTGTTCGGATTCTGGAGACAACAAATTCCCTATCCTATATATCCAACCTATATTCCAAATGACTCAGAAAGCTGCTAGCTTTGTGTGGGGTCTGGAACAGGAGAAGGCTCTTCAGCAGGTCCAGGCTGCTGCACAGGCTGCTCTACCACTTGGACCGTATGGTCCAGGAGACCCAATAATACTTGAGGTGTCAGTGACAGATAGGGATGCTGGTTGGAGCCTTTGGCAGGCCCCTATAGGTGAATCACAGAAGAGACACTTGGGATGTTGGAGCAAGGCTCTACCATCATCTGCAGAGAATTCTCCTCCCTTTGAAAGACAACTCTTGGCCTGCTGTTGGGCCTTAGTGGAAACTGGACATTTGACAATTAGCCACCAAGTTACCATGTGGCCTGAACTGTCCATCATGAGCTGGGTGTTATCTGACACACCAATTCATAAATGAGGACATGCACAGCAGCAATCTATTAGCAAATGGAAGTGGTATATATGAGATTGGGCCTGAGCAGGTCCTGAAGGCATAAGCAAGCGACATGAATAATTTGTGCAAGTGCCTATGGTTTATGCTCCTGTTACAATGCTATCTGCTGACAAGTATTCACCTATAGCCTCATGAGGTGTTCCTTTTGATTGGCTGACTTAGGAAGAGAAAACTAGGGCCTGGTTTACTGATGGTTCTGCACATTATGCAGGCACCACCCAGAAAGTGGACAGCTATAGCATTACAACCCCTTTCTGGACAATCCTGAAAGATACTGGTGAAGGGAAATCTTCATAGTGGGCAGAACTTTAGGCAGTACATTTGGTATTATAGTTTGTTTGGAAGGAGAAATGGCCAGATACTTGATTATTCACTGATTCATGGGCTGTAGCCAGTGGATTGGCTGGATGCTCAGGGACTTGGAAAGGGCATGATTGAGAAATTGGTAAGAAAGATATTTGGGGAAGAAGTATGTGGCTAGATCTCTACAAATGGGCAAAGGATGTGAAGATACTTGTGTTCCATGTAGATGCTCACCAAAAGGTGACTTCATCTGAGGAGGAGTTCAATAATCAAGTAGATAGGATGACTCATTCTGTGGACTGTCAGCTTCTTTCCCCAGCCATTTCTGACATTGCCCAATGGACTGATGAACAAAGTGGTAATGGTGGCTGAGACAGGGGTTATACATGGGCTCAACAACATGAACTTCCACTTACCAAGACTGACCTGGTTACAGCTGCTGCTAAATTCCAGATCTGCCAGTATCAGAGACCAACCCTGAGCCCCAGATATGGCACCATTCCCCGGGGTGACCCGCCAGCAACCTGGTGGCAGGTTGACTACTTTAAGCTACTTCCTCAGTGGAAAGGACAATGCTTTGTCCTTACTGGAGTAGATACTTATTCTGGTTATGGATTTACCTTTTTTGAATGTAGTGCTTCTGCTAGAACAACCATCTGTGGACTTATAGAATGTCTTATCCACCAACATGATATTCCACACAGTATTGCTTCTGACTAGGGAACTCACTTCACAGACAGAGAAGTGAGAGTGGGCCCATGATCATGGAATCCACTGGTCTTACCATGTTCCCCACCATCATGAAACAGCTGGCCTGATAGAAAGATGGAATGGCCTTTTGAAGATATAGTTACAGCTCCAGTTAGGCGGCAGCAGCATGGAGGGCTGGTGCAGATTTCTCCAGAAGGCTGTATATGCTTTGAATAAGCATCCACTATATGGTACTATTTCTCCCATAGCCAGGATCCATGGGTTCAGGAATCAAGGGGTGGAAAAGGGAATATTTCCACTCACTATCATCACCCTTAGTGACCCACTAGGAAAGTTTTTTGCATTGGTAGCGTGGCTGAGAGGTCTAAGGCGCTGGATTAAGGAAAGTTTTTGCTTCCTGTTTCTGCAACCCTACATTCTGATGGGATTTTTGGTTCCAGAGGGGAGAGTGCTCCTGCTAGGAGCCACAACAAACATTTTATTGAACTGAAAACTTAAGACTTTCCCTAGTCACTTTGGGCTTCTAATGCCCTTAAACCGACAGGCTATGAAGGAATAACAGTGTTAGGAGGGGTGAAATGTCCAGATTACCTTTGGGAAATTGGATTGCCTCTCTACAATGGAGGTAAGAAAGATTATGTCTGGAGTATACGAGATTCTTTAGGGCAGCTCTTGGTGATATCGCTCTCTCTCTCTCTCCTTCTCTCTCTCTCTCTCTCTCTCTCTCTCTCTCTATATATATATATATATATATATATATATATATATATATATATATATATATTCCATAATTTCTGTGACTCTAATACATGTAGCAGGAATCTTAAAGAGTCTTATTAATAAAATCAAACCCAGAGCCAAGTATTGGGGTGAAGCTGAGAGAGACAGAACAAGCCACAGCTAACCTCACCTGGCCAACTTCTCAGCTAGTCTTGTTTCCTCAGAATGGTAGCCTCTGTGTCCTCATATCCAAATGGCTCTCAGCTGAACTGTGCTGCTAGAAGCCTAAAAGCTTAACCAGCCAAATGCTTCTGGTTTCTGGTCCTCACGCCTTATATATCTTTCTGCTTTCTACCACCACTCCCTGGGATTAAAGGCTCGCTTTCTGGGATCAAAGGCATGTGTCACCATGCCTGGCCATTTCCAATGTGGCCTTGAACTCACAGAGATCCAGAGGGATTTCTACCTCTGGAGTGCTAGGATTAAAGGTGTGAGTGCACCATTTTCTAGCCTTTGTATCTAGTGGCTGTTCTGTCTCTGACCCCAGATAAGTTTATTAGGGTGCACAATATTTTGGGGAACACAATACTACCACAAATACAACCCCCCCAAAAAAACAAAAAAACAATCAAACAAAAAACAAAACACCAAACTGTAACCAAATAAAAGCAAGCAAAAAACTGTGGAGTCCATTATATGTTGGTTAAGTACTGCTGAACATGAGGCCTGCCCTGGAGTGGTTGATGTACCCAGTGTTACTCTATTGCAGAAAGCTGATTTTCCCTCACTCAACAGGCAAAACAGTTAAGTTGTTAACCCTAGTGGCTAGGTTTACATTCATTCATTCATTTTTTTTTTAAATAAAATAAAACAAAAACTACCAAGCCAAAGCTGGATAAGAAAAACCAACAAGAGGAAAAGAATCTAAGAGAAGACACAAGAATCAGATACCCTCTCCTTCACACACACAGGAATCCCAGAAGAGCCCTAAACTGGAAGCCATAATATATACACAGACAACCTGGTGCAGAACTGTGCAGGTCCTGTGCATGCAGCCTCATTTTCTATGAGTTCATATGAGCTTTGTTCATATTGATTTAGAGGGCCTTGTTTTCTTGGTGACCCCTAGCCCTCTGGCAAGTATACTCCAGTTTTCCCTTTTACTTTGTTGTTTCCATAGTGTAGAAAACATATTCTACTTTTCTTAAGTTTTTGTTTTGTTTGACATTTATTTGTAGATGTAACCAACCATCTTATTAAATAAGAAACACAGAACCAATGTAAAAGAGAAAGCCGAGGGGTCAGAGCTCAGGGCTAAAATCTCACCCTTCCTCCTGCGTGCTCCTAGCTTCCCGATAGAGACATATTTCCTGTCTGTCCATTTTTTCATAGTCTTTTGTTCTGCCTTCTCATTGGTTGTAAACCCAAAAACATGACTGCCTCATCACTGTCTGTATGTACAGCCCCCAGGTCTTAAAGGCATATGTCTCCAATGATGGCTGTATCCCTGAACACACAGAGATCTATGGGATTAAAGGCGTGTGCCACCACCGCCACACTCTGTCTATGGCTCTAATAGCTCTGACCCCCGGGCAACTTTATTTATTAACATACAATCAAAATCACATTTCAGTATAATTATAATACCACCACATTTATTTTTATTTTATGTGTATGGATGTCTGGGCACCACCTGTGTGCAGTGCCTAATGGCCAGAAGAGAGCATCAGATCCCTTTGGAACTGGAGTTAAAAGCCTGTTGTAAGCTGCCATATGGGTGGCTGGGAATCAAATCAGAGTCCTCTCGAGGAGCAGCCAGTATTGTTAACACTGACCATCTCTCAGCCCCATATCCTACATTTTACACAGTTGTTTGTGGCTTTTGATTCTTCCTTCCAGGCTAGAAGCTTATTGATGAACTTCATGCTTTGCAGAAGCCTCTGCACAAAGTTTGAGATACAATGTAGTCTAGTAAGTGAAAAGGAATTTTTCATGGTTATTTCCTCAAACAGAGACAGCTTGTCTATCTTTTCTTTGTCCTCCCCTTGAGGCAATATCTTACTTAGCCCGGGCTGCCCTCAAACTCACTATGAAGCTGAGTATGACCTTGAACTCCTGATCATCTTGCCTATTCCTCACAAGTTCTGGAATTACAAGCATGTGCCACCCTGCCTGTCCCATATGAGTTCTCATGTAGGATAGCTTTTTTTAAAAAAAAATCTTCCTTCAGTTCTTTGTTCTCCAACAGTTCTATCATCAAAGCTCTGAGGAAATAAATATACATACCAACAAATAAAGTGATTATAGCATATTTTAAAATTTGCTTCTAATTAAAATTAGGTGATACCTAATCTCTTAATACTTAAAAGGAAGTCATCCTAATAAACAGAAATGTAGCTATGCTTCTGAATAGAAACAATAAACAAGCTGAAGGGGAAATGAAGAAAAAATAGACATTATAATAACAGCAGAAAGAAAAATACTTTGAAATAAAATGTAACCAAGTATCTATCCATAGAAAACTTATGAATATTGTAAAAACATGTTTAGGTCAGAAATAAAGGAAAGTGTGTCACATATTCATAGATTAGAAGATTTGGTTTTGTTAATTTAATTTATAGCTAATAGCAAAATAGAGAGTTCCATTCAAAGTGATACTTAGTGCAGCATCAATCAAAACACCAATAATATTTTTCAAGAAACATAAAACTGTTAGAAAAAGAACCTTGAAAAAAAGTACAGATTGGAGACATTGACAGTTCCTGATTCCAAAGCCTATCATAAAGCTACAATAATCCTAGCTGTGTGGTGTGAGCTTACAGACAGACACCCACATGGACAAATAGAATATGTTCAAAAATGCAGAGATAAATCCCCACATAAGGCCTAAATACTTGCAGCAACGGCATCAAGACCTTTCAAAAGATAAAGGACATTTTGTTCAACAAAGAGTGCTAGAGAAATGGGGCCTGCGTGTACAGTAGAATTATGTTGTACTCCATATCTCATTGAAAATTAACTGAAACATATTTTGATAGAAAAGATAGGGAGTAAACTTCATGGTTGGATTGGACAATAATCTCTTGATTTGGCTCCAAAAGCAGTCACCTAAAGAGAAAATAATTCTATAACCAATGGCCTAGTTTTAAAACAGGTAAAAGACTTGAATAGATAATATTTATAGCCAATGTATGTGAAAAAATGCTCCCTATTGCTACATATCAGAAGCTGTGTGGATAAAGCACTTGCTACACAAGTCTGAGGATCTGAGTTTGAATGCAGGCACCTGTTAAAACCAGGCACCAGAGCTTGTGAATCACAGTGCTCTTCTCCTATGAAGAGGTTAGTGTTAGAGAATGAGCATCCCCAGCCAGCTAGCCTGTATGCAGCTCAGCAGGAAGCACCCAGAGATCTGGTCTCATTCATTGAAAAGGAAGGACCAACACTTGGTGTTGTCCTCTGACTTCCACACACATGCCAAGTCACGTGTGTGCCAGTACTCACACATACCTTAAAATTAAAAAGAAAGAAAAAACCCAACAACCTAGAAATGGCAAGCATTAGTGAAGATATGGAAATGGAATGCTGATGGTAGCTGGTGGAGAAGCGAAATGACACAAATGCAGTGAAAAGAATATGGCAGTTATTTGAGAAATTACATAGATTCATCACATGAGCCATAATTCTTTCTGTGACTCAGATATTTGTACATGTTCATAGAATCATTACTCACAATAGCAAATGATGGAAACAACCTAAGTGTATAAATGGTGGGTGGATGAATAAACAAAATAGCATATTATTCAACTTTAAAAAGGAAATAAATTCAGACACATGCTACAACTTGAGTGAACATGAGCTGTCAGGCTGACTGAAATATTCCAGATGAAAAAGTCCAAATGATACACAACCCGCACTTAGATGGAGCATCTTCAACAGGAGATTTATGAACAGAAAACAGCGGTGATTGCCAAGGACCAGAGGAAGAGGGAGACAGGCCTTGTGCTTGACAGGGAAAGGGTTTTAGTGGCTCTGAAGATGGGTAGAGTGATGGCTGTCTGTACAGCAATTCAAATGTATTTAATGCCACTGAACCATGTCCGTAGCAATAGCTAAAATGATAAGTTTTATGTTATATACATTCTATTACAGTCTTTAAAATAATCGTCATGTTGTTACACAGGAACTGCCATGTCAATGCATGAGATGGAGTCTGCTGAAGTAGCATTCTGTCTGTGACCACTGAGGAAGTCAGTCCAAGCATAACTGATGACACATGGGCCTGGTGGGAGGCCATGGGGGCTAATGGGAGCCACTGGCTCATTCTAAATAAAGCAGATCCACTCAAAGGAAAAAAAAAGAGCTGCAGTTGCAAAACCTTGTCCTGAACACATGATTATTGTATTAAATTCCCCTAACCATGAGCTTTGGTTACAGGGGCTCTTTGTCCATGTCTGGAACTCTATCTTGTGGTCAAAGGGGAAAATTTTTGTAAAAAACAATGTGATATGTATATATATATATATATAATGTGTGTGTGTATGTGATATGTATATATATGTATATCATGTAGAAAAAAAGAGGCAAAGTTTTTTAAATCACCTCAAAACACTTAAAAATAGCTATTCTTGCCTGACACCCTCAAAAACTGGACCTTAACTGCCTTATGACTTTGACTCGTGGTCCTGCTTTTCTGTGGGCTCCATTTTGGACCTAGGAACTGTAAAGTTGCAAAGCGGGTATGGCTTATAAATATCCAAATTACAGCATTAAGTTTGCATGAATGATTTTTTCCTCCGTAATAATGTCAGGACTGTTATTACACTTGGCTCTGTGGGGACTGGAAGTGTTTCTCAGAAGGGGAAGTTCCAGTTTGAGGCTCTTTCAAGAGCCTCATTCTCATGTACTTGCTGGAAACCTTTTGGAAACCACATTCCTTTTTGCATGCCTTTCAGCAATGTGATCCCTCCCAGTCAGAATGCTTCCCAGACCACCTCATCAACCAGGCTTGAGAAAGAATGTGACCACTAGGAGCTGGTGCATTGGGGAATAGGTTCTGTTCCCATGCTGTGTAGGATGGAAAGGAATAACTTGTTGTTGTTGTTGTTGTTGTTGTTGGTGGTGGTGGTGGTGGTGTGTGTGTGTGTATGTGTGTCTTCCTCTCAGGAATATTTTGTCAACTCCTAGTATATTTCTCTAATGAGTTCAATAATTCAAAGTCTCTAATCTGGGAAGGAGAAAGAAGAAATTTGTAATGCAAGGTTATCAAATTCTGTGCAAAGTTGCTAGACTTGGTCTGGATTTGGGGTTGAGAATTTTCTGACAAATGTCAGAGAAATTCATAGATGTCTTTTTAAATAGTTAGACTAAAGAAAATCAATCATAAGGAAAGCAAAATTAAAAAAAGAAAAGCAAAATATTTCTCCCTTACTTCAAAATTTCAATTTTTGAAAACCTAGGAAGAGTTTTTAATATTACATGATTAGAATTGGATGATTTATTTGTTTAAGGAAAGTCAATTAAGTAAATCTCAACACAAAGGGAGAATATCAAACAAATAGAACTAAATGGCTTCTTAAATTATTACACACTGTCAATGTACACTCTTAGGTGCTATGATGGCAACACTTGTCCTAATGAAATTCAGTACTCTTCCCTGTGTACTTGGTTAGGGGCAGGGCTAGCTCATTTCTGTCTTAGTGTTGGGAAAGTGAAAGAAACCTTGACAGAATGGAGGTGAGATGGTGAGAATGGTAATGTTCAAGGGGGAGGTGGCATTTGGTGAATAAATGGGATCAGGTAGGCATTTGAACAAATTGCTTATGCTATACAAACTAAATATATTCCTTTCCTGCCTGAAATTGTAAAGTAAAATCTTATCAGTTCCCTACCCCCACCCCATTGTCTGCTATGTGGTAGCATGGGTGAGAAAAAGAAGCCATCCCTCCCCTTGTCCCTTGCTACCTGCAGCAGGTGAGACAGCTGACCCTGGGGCCATGAGAGTGGGAGAACAGGTCCTGCCCCTCACCAGCTTCAGCACACCAGAGAGTAGGCATGGCATCTTGCCTGGGCAGCACACTAGAGCTGACCCTGATGGTGGGGGCACAGGTAAGCTGGGCCTGTGGGTGTGAGAACAGGGGAGCTGCCCCACCCTTTCCCTCCTTTGTCACTGGTGGCAAACATAAGGGAAATATGCCCTCCTCTCCCACCCCTTGTCACCTGGGACAGGCAGGAAAGCCAGCCTTGGGGACATGAGAACAGAAGAGCTGGCCCTGCCCCTTGCTGTGGGATATTCTGTGTGCTCTGAGTGTGTTTCTCTGATTAGTTAATAAATAAAGTGCTGATTGGCCAATAGCCAGGCAAAAAGTATAGGCGGGACAAAGAGAGAGAAGAAGGCTGGGAAGTGAAAAGCTGAGGCAGAGAGATGCTGCTAGTCACCAGGATGAGAAACATGATGTATGTATACCAGTAAGCCACAAGCCACATGGCATGGTATAGATTTATAGAAATGGGTTAATTTAAGATAAAAGAACTAGATAGCACGAAGCTGTATTACTTATACAGTTTATAAGTAATATAAGCATCTGAGTGATTATTTTATAAGTGGGCTGCAGGACTGCGGGGCTTGGCAGGACCCAAAGAGAAACTCTCCATCTACAACCCCTAACCAAGTGCACCAATCTGGAGACCAGGTCCTGCACCTTGCTTAGGCAAAACAGTAGAGCTAGCCATGGTGGTGTGAGTGCCAGTGGGCTGAACCTGAGGTGTAAGAGCAGGAGAACTGGCCCAGTTCCTTGTTGTCTACTACATTGGGTGAAGTAGCCCGGGAAGTGCTGGAGAGCTTGCCTGGGTGCGACAATGAAGGAAAGCTGGCAGGGTGACCAACCGAGCTACCACACAGGCCCAGAACCAGGACAACAAGATAGCCCATCCCAATATCCACCTCATATATAAACACTGTAGCATGTGAAGGGAACAGATCTGCAGACTCAAAGCTCCATGATCTCCATGCCACAAGGCAACAATAGGATCAAGACCAGTCCAGTGAAGGACCAATATCAATAGTGTAACAGAAACAGAGGCCTCGTACTAGACCAGTGACTCATTGCAGTGAACACTTAGAAGGAAAACTTTATGGTCTAAACGGTATACTGTATGACTCACTGGGCCACACTACAGCTTCCACTCTGAGAGATTTCTTTTTTGGTTTGGTTTGTTTCTTGGTTGGTTTCACTTTTTAATTTTTTGGGGGGTGGGTTGCAAGGACAGAAGGCAGAAGGAATGGGATGTGGAGATGAGTGGGATCAGGATGCTTGATGTAAAATCCACAAAGAATCAATAAAAAGTTAAAAAAAAATCATGTCAATTATCAGAGATTTCCAGGGAACTCCAAGAAACACAAGGAAAGTCCATTGTTCTCTGTGTGATGGGAAAGTGTGCTTAATAGGAAATGAATGGAGACAGGCTTGGAGGTCTGTGTGTAAAATAATAGAGTCTAGAGCTTAAAAAAATTGGCACCTGACAGTGCTTTGCATCTTTCCTTCCAGACAATCTTTCTATTACAAACTGGCCCTGGACATTTAGCAGACTGGCTGCTCAGGTTTATGCACATGCTCCGTGGTGTCTTGTTGGCTGGGCCTCTAGTCTTCCTCCTGACCAACACATTTTATTGTAGGTCTGTGACAACAAATTCTTTATCTGAGAGTCTTTCTCTTCCTTTTAAACAATAATTAGCTAAGTATAAAACTTTGTCCAGCAATGATTTCCTCTCAACACGAAGAAATTATTCCATTGTCTCTGGCCTCCTTCTGAGGAGGAATCTGCTTTTAATCTGAGCATGTTTTCTTTGTGGGTAGTTTTATGATTTCCTCTCGCCTGTTAGCGTTTTGAGTGTGTCTCAGCACAGATTTATTTTTAAACTTTCTGGTTGAAAGGAGGAGACTCTTCATTTGGAGTGTTTTCATTTGATTTGGAAGTTTCTTAGGGACTTTCTACTTAAATATTATCTCACTCTGCTTCTGTCTTCCCCTGTCATACTCCTCTTATACAGCTTATCAACTAAAGGCATTACATGCAGCCACATCACATAGAAAACACAACTTAGTGTGAACTGAATAAATAAGAGAGATTTGTTTCTTTATTAATTTATTTATTTATGTTTTCTCACAGCCTGAAGACCTCTTAGCTCCCTCCTTTTTGTATAGCAACTCCAACATTTGTACTCTGTCCATGTTCCACACAGAGAACTGGGAAGGAAAGAGATGAACTTCCAAAACTTGACTTGGAAATTGCTGCATCTATTTTATTGGACATAACTATGTCATCTGGGTAACCATTTTGCCCTGGGAAACAAGGAAATCTTTTTTTGTTTTCTAGTGGGAATAATGTCACCCCAAACAAATCAGTACTCTGTAGTCAAGATGTCAGGATGGTATTGGTAGGCAGGACCTGCCTGTGTGAGTGGCTTTGAACAGCATCTTTTGTCTCTCAGTAATGCTTTCGTGTCATTCCCCTTTCGGTCTGACTTCTTCAAATACGCATTTCTTCTTCACTTATATCTAATGTGAGTTGTAAGCAAATATGAATTATTATTAATGTTATTAGTAATAATATCCTACTTATTAAAATTATTAATTCTAGTAACTATTGCTATTGTTCTTCTCTGAAATTTAAATTTTTTTCTCAGCTACCTATTTTCCTTTAAAATAAATTTTCTTTTCTTTTTTTTAAAATTAATGTTTTGAGACAGGGTTTCTCTGTGTAACAACTCTAGCTGTCCTGGAACTTGCTTTGTAGATAGACCAGACTGGGCTCAAACTCACAGGGATATGCCTGCCTCTGCCTCCTGAGTGCTGGGATTAAAGTGACTTATCTTTCTTATAGAAACTCTTTACCTTTTAATAATCTAATAATTTTTATAATTCATGTCATTCTTATTGTTTTATTACTTAAATTTCCTGGGATTTATTGTTTCTATTTGCTAATCATTCATGACAGAAACTTCTTTGTGTTTAGAAATTTTGATTATGAGATTGTCATCATTATAGTTTGAGTCTGACCTGTCCCCCTACAGGCTCATGTGTAAACAATTGTTCCCCAGTTGACGATGCTAGCTGGTGGTCCCACTTCTTGGTATGGCCCATCTGCTGGAAGTATGCTATTAGGGGTGGACTTTGAAGACTACATCTGATTCTAACCCCATATTTATGTTTCTTGTTCTACCATCACGTGAGGAACCTCAGTCCCATGTACCTGGTGGCATCATGCCTGGTGGCATGCACTCTAACATGTCATGGACCTCAGATTCTAGAACTTTAAGCAAAAGCAAACCTTCTGTTTTGTATGTTGCTTCTGTCAGGTATTTTGGGTATGGTGAAACTAAAATACACTCATAAAAATCATAAAGGCCTCTCAAACATTTCTTCTGCCATCTTGTGGGGCTGTGTTGAGATGGTCCCCCAGGGTAATTCTGTGCTTATTGTCTGTGTTCTTTGGTCATGTCTGCCATATAAGGATACTAGATCATGAAAGACCCTCTCATCTACATTGCCATGAATGACAAAACTTACTTCTTTGTGTATCCCATTGTGTACATGTGCCACGTTTTCTGTGTCTCTTCATCTGGTGATGGGTGCAGATTGTCTGAAACTCAATTCTTTGTGTATTCCACTTTATACATGTGCCATGTTTTCCGTCTCCTCATCTGGTGTTGGGTGTAGACTGTCTGAGGTTCTCACATCATCCAAGTGGCCACGAAGCTCTTGTTCCCACAAAGCACATACACATAAACAAAGCCTCCGTGCAGCCCTTATTTTCCTGCTAGGAAAACAAACACATAGCCTTACTCTTTGTTCTTTAGGTATACTCTTCAAGAACTAATAAATCCATATAGAGGGGAAAAAAAGATTAGCAGTTCTATTTTATGCCCCCTGACTTTTCGCCCTTAGGAAATCTTAGGGAACACAGTACCCTGTCTTCATCTACTCAATCACCAGCCAAGCTGTGCCTGGAGCAGACATTCTCAGAAGGCCTTTCAAGAATGGACCTTCCTGTTGTCTTCAAAAGGGCGTGTCTTTTTGTTCTTCCAGAGGCTCACATGGCTATCCATCCTCTTCCAGAACAGGAGAAATTCCTCAGGAGTTCCCTGGAATGGCGCTTCTGTTCTTTATCAGGCCACAGACTGCTGGCCTGAAGTGTTTACAAGATACCCTACAGCTTTTCAGAGTGACCTGGTTTCAGAGAGCAGTCCCAGGTGGAACACAAAAGCTGCTCAAGGCCCCAGACGGCAGGAAGTATTTGTCAACAAGCCACATCATAGAAATGAGGGCCGCAAATGCTCTTGTGGGAGTAGTCAGGCTTGCTCTCTGGGTTGTCTGATTAAGTAAGATTAGGGGAATATGCTAAAATGTGCAGGACAATAAGGCTCCCAAATCCCTCTTCCTGACTTCAAATGCTTAGGGGTGTTGAGTACTTAAAGGGCACAAGATCCTAAGAGGGAAAAGCGTCTTTTCTTCTAAAGAAAACAGATACATTCCTTCCTCTCTTCTCTTGCTCTCTCCCCTGCTCTCATTCTTATTCCTTCTGCCCACCCCATCTTCCTTCCTGGGATCACATATAGGGAAACAGATCTGAAGCTATTTTGGAAGAGAGCAGTGGGACTGATTTTTTTCTGTTGTGGTTGTAAGAATGGAGTTTATTGAAAAGGTTTCAAAATTCTATTAATGGAACAGAGCAGAGGTCGTTTTTGTTGACTAACAACTATTTAGACAGAATTTGTGTGTGTGTGTGTGTGTGTGTGTGTGTGTGTGTGTGCATGTTTTCATTTTATTTCCGACTTCCCTCACCATCCTTACTGATTAAACAGTGAAAATAGTTTTTTTGAGACAGTCTTGCTATGTTATCCAGGCTGGCCTTGAACACCTGGACTCAGGCCATCTCTAACTTTAGCCTCTGATGTAGCTGAGAAAAGGTATCTATCCTTATGACCAGCTTGAGTCAATTTTTACAAAGTAATTTTATGGGCACACAAAGGGCAAAAGTCTTGCTTTGCTGAAGAACACACCTACCTACCTAGCTTGTCTTAAAGTCTCAGCTCTCTGTCTGTCTGTCTGTCTGTCTGTCTGTCTCTCTCTCTCTCTCTGATTAGCCATTTTAATCTGTTATGATGTATTTTATCTGTGTGGATATATTTGATGGCCCTCATGGAAGGTGTGTGTTTCACTCAGGGTTTTTTACTGGTATAACAAAACATCTTGCAAAAGCAATTTGGGGAAGGAAAAGGTTTATTTCAACTTACAACTCTTAGGTCACACTCAATCACTGAAGGAGTCAATGCAGGAACCTGCGGGCAGGAACTGAAGCAAGGCCTTGGAGAATGCTGCTTACTGGCTTACTCTGCATGACTTGCTCTGTTTTTATAATACTACTCAGGACAACCTGCCCAGTGGAGACTCCACCCTGCAGTAGGCTGAGCCTTCCTATATCAATCAATAGTCAATAAAAGGTCCTACAGATTTGCCTACAATCAAATCATCTGGAAGCATTTTTTTTTCAATGGAAAGTCCTTTTTTACAGATAACTCTAGCTTGTGTCAAGCTGACATAAAACTAGCCACCAGCAAGTTACGCTTCATAGAAGAAGAGCATCACACTATAATCAAAAGGCAGAGAGAGAGAGAGAGAGAGAGAGAGAGAGAGAGAGAGAGAGAGAGACAATAGAGAAGCATACAAAGGGGGAAAGGGGGAGGAAGTAGGTCTAGGAGAGGAACACCAAACAGGCATCCCTATATGGATGCTTCATTACAAGGCAAGTCTCAAGAAAGGAATTGCCAGAGTTAATAACAGAACTGAGGTCTCTTTATTCAATATTAATTTTAATCAAATACCAGCCTTCCACATAAGAAAGATTTGGGGGAAATGAATATTGGCTTGGAGCCTAAGGCTCACAGATATGATGACCACTGACTTGAAACATTAGTGTGAAGGCGTTTGTTGATAGCTCAAGGAACAATTTCTTCTACATTAAATACTTTTACTTTGTGGTCCTTGAAAATGAATTATGTTTACTTTAATTCAAAGCCCCAAATTTAACTTGAATGTACCCAGATCTCTCTCATGCTGGACTTGGGGTGAGTCTCGGGTAGGCATCTGTACAATTTGTATAAGGCCCCAGTTCCTTCCTCAGTGTGGAAAAGAATGACAAATGAATTGCTAGCTTTTGTGTGTTCCCAGTTATAACCACATTGCCTAGCTTGGGTACAGTGTTCTAGGATAGTGGCTTTTTGATAAATTTGGCAGTGCAGTGGGTCTGCTGGACATGAACAGGTTAACAATGTCCTCAATGCTACAGTCAGAGTACCTATGCAAATTCAGGTGCACAACATAGGTGCAGAAAGCTCTAGAACAGGATTTGGGTGGTTGGTGGCCTCCTAATGGTTCTGCTTCCAGTATATCTGTCCAGCAAGAGCTTATCACCTACTTCAGTCTTGGGCTTGGGCAAATGCCTAAGGTTGTAACACAAATGGGCAAAGCAGGAGAGACTTCAGTGAAATGACTGGGTCCAGCAAGGGCTCAGTGCTGGACTAGTACTGAGGGCCCTTCAAAGGAAAGCTTTTGCCAAAACAATAGAATCTACCTTTTGTGGAAAACTGCCAGTCTCCTCCTTTAAGAGTTAATTCAGCTGGACTGGCCAGCCATAGCCATCCTCAGGAAGGCACACCTTAAACTTTAAAGAGATAGGAATAATTAGCTCTTCACTGAGACACTGTAATTTTCCTCCTCAGAATCCTCCACATTGCATTCCTTACTAGCTGCAATTAAGTTCAGCTATGTCGGCCCACCTTTTTATTTTTATTTGTTTGTTTGTTTATTCATTCATTCACTCTGGTTCTTCCTTTCAGATACTACCCAGAGTTTAAGTATACTTTCTATGGCACTTTGGGTCTCTTTACTCTTTCCTACAGCGCTGCTTCCTGACATGTGGCTACCCTTAACTCAAATGGTATGGCTTTCTCTTTTCTTCCCTATCTTCCTCCTCTGGGCAGCTGCCAGAGATTTTAAACCTGCCTGCTCTGGGGCTTTTCTTCTACATACTAATAAAATTGTCCTTGAGCTTCTGTTTGACTCTGTTCCTATTTTTTTTTATTTGTATTAATGATACTAAGAAGCCCAAGAGGGGGATCTGATTTCCTGGGTATCACCCATAGGAGTGGAGGCCAGTTTTGTGTTGATGGTGAGTAGGAAGGCTGCTGAAGCATTGTAGGTGGAGGTTTTAAATGGCTCCATTCTACTTGCTAAAGCTTAGGCTTTTGAATTCAGCAAGTAATTTATCTTACTTTACATCAGATGCCAGTCACAGCAAGTCACCCTCAGCGTTCAGGTCTATGAATGGGGATAACATTGACGCCACAAGTATGCTCTACATATGAAGTTAGGTATGGAAAGCCTTCTGCAACTGTCTCCCACCCCTACTTTGCTAAGTCCATGTTGTGAGAGTATTAGGCTTCAGGAACCACTGCCTAGCAACGTTGGAGAGACAGGACCAATGCAATCATCTGAGGACCGTTCCTTCTAGCTCTCATGTCCTTGCTCATTTCCATAAGGCCTGTTCTTCAGACATATTTTCAGATCTTTGTGGAGAGACCTTTGCTGTTTCTCTCTTGGCAACAAGGCTGGCCTCAGAGGCAGCTGTGCAGCTGATGGCAATACTGCATTGCTCTTCTTCTGCAGAAAGTGAAAGGAGTATCCAGGATGCAGAGGTGTGGCAAGGCAGGCCCAGTGAGTTTGGGAGTACTTGCTCTCTTATTTTAATGCTCAGAGATGGCAAAAAGAGGCCTCTCCTAAGCTTCTCGCTAGTTGTCTTTGTGAATCTTATAAGCGTGGTCCCTTCACTGTTTTAAGAACATCTTTGCACCAGATGCATGGAACAAGTATGATCCCTTTTAAGTATAGATGCAGCTTATGCAGAGCTGGCAGAGCACTGCCCTGTTGAAAGGATAAGGAGGCCGTGGACTTGGCCATCTGGGGTAAAGATTCTAGCTGAGCTGCAGAGAGGGTGCACAGACAGCTCACTCTGGATCAACCTCCTCCTTAAGGATACTGGCCTGATCAAAAGCATATCATGATGACAGGACAATCTCTCTTCAGCTAGGAGAGAGGCTTGGCAGCTCTACATTTTGCTTACAATCGAAAGACTAGCTCCATGTTTAATTTTGCAGCCTCTGAGTTCCATGTGGTCTTAGCACACAGTTGGTGCTTATGAAATGTGAACAAAAAGCTCAAGTACTCCATTGGAAGGTGCTATATGTCAGCCTTAGGTACCCTCATGCCTCAGCTTAAGTAGCACATGCTCCACCATAGAACTTAGTTTTCAAGTATTTCTTAGGATCCATTCCACCCCCCACACACATACTCTGCTTACATGCAGCTTCACTCACTCATGCATTGACTACTTCCCACTTCCCAGAACATGAGCCCTGAGTTATAATGAAAGAGACATTTTCTGTCTTGTTAATGTTTTTCTCAAGTGCTTAGGACAATATCTGGTCCAAATAGGTACTCAAAAATATGTCATGAACTTGGGTGAATGGTTTATGGTGGTTATGAGATACATACATGTGAAATATAACAGTATTTCATTATCCAGGAGTCAGGATTTTGGCAACTTGAAATTATGGGAAATGCTTTTGAAACTAGAAATAAAAATGTGCTTAATGCTAGAAGCATCAGGAAGAAACTCCCTGCACCAGAAAAAAGGAGTTGACTTGCTCATTCTTGAAAATGAAGTCCTTGACTTCCACACTATAAGGAACAAGGAAATAAATGTGCATGGGCCACCAGAAAGCCTTGGCCTGGCCAGAAGTCCACTGTATTTGATTGAGAATCCCGTGGCTCTAGATAGACACCCATTTCCATTGGATAAAGCATGTGGGAAGGCCTTTGCTCCATACCGGGACTTTTTAAGTGTAGACAAGTGAAAAAGCAAGCTTGATTCACCTGGGGTTCACTTAGCTTATTCCTTATTGTCCAGTAGATGTTCACTGATGTTAAAGATAAAAAGAAAACTGTGAGGTTTTCAAAGTCAAAACCACACAAAGATAATTCTTTTTATGTTCATGTGTTCATAAGATGCATAGTTTTACTCCACTGTTTTGATAGACCCTATAAATTATTTATTGTCTCTAGTCAAGTGTGTTAGAAGTAAGGCTTTCTGACCAGAAGAGACTGAGAATATAAACAAGGCTGTGTGTGGCTGGCACGGCCACAGGTGCTCTTATTATTATTGCTATTTTTCAACTGCAATTATGTGTGAATACAGAGAGAAATACTGTGGGAAGAACAGGATGTTTTTGACACTTACTGATTGCATTGCTTAATATTGTAGTTGCAGATTTCATAAGATTCCTCTACAGGTGTTGGAAGCATCAAAAATAGATGTGGCTGTGCTCTATGCCCAGTAATGGTGAACAACAAAAACCCAACCAGTGGGTTTATGATGCCGGAAACAAACCACATACAATCCAGACTGGGAGGATGACACCACTGATGGGAAGTCAGGTTCTAATTGTGTCACCCTGTGCAGTTACCTAACCTTTGTGTATGGAGGGCTTGTTTCCACATTGTGGATCCAGAGAAGCAATAGATTCTGTGACAATGGGCAATGTGCAATCATGCAACCAAGTAAGTTATTTGATGGGAGAAAATTGTGAAACCCTGTGTGCTGCTCTTTGAGAAGTATTTCTACCAATACACTGGAGTTTCACTCTATATACTTCCTTGCCTCTAATTTAGTTAACAGATATCTATGGGGTATCCAATATTACAGATTAGGAGTCACCACCAACGTCAACAGTCAGGGGTGAATTTGGAGCTTTCCTCTCAGCTCCTATGTGAACCCGTAATCTAGTTCCAAATGCAGCAGGTCTATTAGCCATAAATTGCAAGTGAAGAAGACAATCTACTTGAGAGTGACAACCATGGGCACTCAGGGTGGGGCTCCTCAAATCTACTAGAGAGTCAGCATCCAAGGACTAAGGTTTTTCTAGGGTCAGGGTAGACCATTGGAAGGACTCCTTCCCTACAAAAACTCAGTCATAATTATCACTACTTACAGAGTTTCAGCTCTATCAGTCTTCTAAAGGCTAAGCCTCCAAGGAAATTGCAGAGTGCAAAGTGGCTACACTTAAAGATGGACCCACTAGCCAGGCGGTGGTGGCATACACCTTTAATCCCAGCACTCAGGCGGCAGAGCCAGGTGGATTTTTGTGAGTTCAAGGCCTGCCTGGTCTGCAGAACGAGATCCAGGTCAGGCACCAAAGCTACACAGAGAAACCCTGTTTCAAACAGAACAAAACAAAACAAAAAGATGGACCCACTGTGTGCTTCTCTGGTGTGAACATGGGTCCTTCAGTTCCCTCTAGACTTGTTCGTAAAGAACCAGAAAAGCAAACCAAGTGCTTGGCCTATAGGACAGCTGCCAGCTTTTAAGCTTTTAAAAGCTTAAAACTTCTTCAAAGATAATGCAAATATCACACCATTTGTTTCAGCCAAGAACCACAGTTAAACACATAACAGTTAAAAACATGAAAACTTTAGTTCCATCTGTGTGCCCCGAGTACAATCATTCTTGAGACTTGGTTTCCTTGTTTGTAGTATAAGTGATCATCAGGGGCTGTCGGGATAGATCAGATTGGCATGTGAAAACTACCTAGACAACACTTGTCACATGCCAAGTCCTCTCCTTTGCTCACTACCTTTTGCATATTACAGCCTGCAGCTCAGGTGAAGAAACTGAAGTACAGAAGGAAACAAGCTTATCCAAGGTCACCAATGCAGCTTGTCCACACTGTCTCCTAAACATGATACCTGCTCATAAGTCACACAAAGTCAGCAGCAGGACAAGAAACTGCAGACAGCTTGCTGCTAGTCCAAGAAAGACCTTTGCCTTTCCCCCTAGAAATGCCCCCAGTTCTGTTCCCAGTCTGTAGTCAGTAAAGGCTTGTGCAGTACAAGCAGGGTCCAGGGATGGCTATGGCCATAGCTGTCATTCATCCTGACCTCAGAGTCCTGACAGCTCTGCATTTTGTCCAAGGAAATCCAAAACAGACCACAAATGGACTACTTCACGGGCAAGATGCCCTCCTATCCTTTAGTATGAAAGACACCAGATAAAGTTGTTCAGTTTTTTTTTCTTTTTTCTTTTTTGGTTTTGTTTTTAAATCATATGCCTGTAATTTTTGTTAACTGCTTGGCAGAAGGTGACCATAGTCTGAGGATGACATTGATTTTATTTCAATTTAGTTTTGCAGGAGGTTTGTACTCAAGCTCTTGCCTTGTGTAGTGTGCATTGACTTCTAGCTTTGGCTAATAGTCGTGATTGCTGGGTTTGCCTGCCAGGAAGCTGTGGGTTCCACAGTGACTCTTGCTGTGGTATGAAGTCAGAGAACACCGTGGGACAGCTGCATTGAAAAGCTTTTGGTGGGCAAGTTAAAAAGGAGGTTTCTAGCTTTGGCACCACTGATGCTCAGGGCCAGATCATTCTGTGTTTGGAGTGACAGAAATGACCTGTGTGTTATAGGGTATAGGAAAAACAGCCTGATCTCTACTCACTATCTGCAAATAGCACATATCCCTTAGACCCATGGCAACCTCAAATATATCCAGATTTTGCTGATGTGTCTGGGGAATGTTGTAATATGGAACCAAGAACCACTGGGTTACATATTTGAATCTTCAGCTTCTTCAGGTTGATATGAGATTGTGATTTCAGGGCCCCAAGCTGGCCATGCGTGGGGTAGGAGAAGGAAAGAGTTCATGATGGAATCCCTTGAATTAAAAACACTAAATAAAAAGGCTGCACAGTGTGGCATAGCTGACCAAAACGGACAAACAAACAAACAAAAAACAAACCAGAACAATTAATTCCAGCTTTTTTGAGAACAGGTCTGAATATTCAAGGGTACATTGATTGGACTTTTTCCCTTGCTGTTTGAAAAAGCTCACTCTGTAACACACACCCTACCCCCACCACATCGAAACCTCAACACTTCTGTATACTGTCTCCCTTGAATTGAATTGAAGGGTCCAGGAATATAAAAATATAAAATTATAAGCTTAAGAGATAAAAACTGACAGTCATCAGCTCTAACGGTTAACTGCTGACAAGGGCTTTACAGCCAGCTCCTCTGTCAGCAGCCAGGGGTGAACTTTTAACCCCCTTGCCCCTTATAGCCAACAACTGCCTGGACCAAAGTTAATTTTTAATAGTTGTTTCTATGTGATTTCTAGCATGCATCTCATGGCTGATGGTCCTACGTGACTTTTATAGTATCAGTACCTGTGCCTGACACTATAAAAGGGACCCAGCAACTGCCTCCATTGCCACAGCCCCAGAATTCCAACAATGGCTGTGGTCTCAGCTAGCTGATAAGCTTTTGTGCCCTGCAGTGTTTTATTTTATTTTTTGAACATAAAAACAGGTTATAATTAAAAAGTCCAGGGTTATTTGAAACTGGAAAATAATTACCCTGCAGAAAATAGTAAAAATGATAACATTTCCCAATAAGTACTTTTAAGCCAAGTGGTAGCTGAATTATACACATAAATATTGATTCGATTCTGGGATACAGAAGAGACCTATCTTCATCTGTTCAGAGAGCTATGTTTTACTAACGTTGTGTAAGTGAGATTACTATTCATCTTCCCTTTCACTGTTTGATTTACCACAGACATTTTTCTATAGGCTAATCCATAATCTAAAAAGGTTTTAGCCTCTCTTCCTGATGTTTAATTTTAATTTTCCTGGAATAAAGTTTGCTTCTAGTTTAATAGACTTTGGTGGTCTGTCCCTCATTATTGTGTGACCCTGGACCCAACAGAAATAAATACCAAAAAGAGGGTGGGGGGCTCAGAATAGGTAGAGTACTTGATGGTCCCATCAAGACCATGTGGTTCATGTTCTTTCTTCCAGGCTTCTTAGAAGTCTACAGTGCTCAAAATCCTCCTTTCCCTAGGGGCTGAACTGAGGTCAAAGGAATAAAGTCAAAGAAGCTGACCCTTCAATAATCAACGGTGTCCTGTAGACTGGTGGTGACTGCTTCTGTCACTGTCACTGTGATTGTACATACTCGTGCTATGTGTCTTTCTAAGGAGATCTGTTTTTGTATATTTAAGAGTATGTGTCTGTGTTTCTCTACCCGTGTTTGGATGTGTAAGTCTTTGGTGTATGTCTCTGTATCCTTGTGTATCTGCACATATAAATGTTTGTCTACTCACATGTGTGTGTTAATGTGTGCTCCTGTGTAAGTCTCTTTTTGTTGGTGTGATTGAGACTGGAGGGTGTTAGTTCTGGGAAGGCCTTGCTATCCCTTCCATCCAGTATGGGAAGAGGCAGCTAGGAATTGTCCTGAGTTGCAAAGAGAGAGATAACATCGTTTTATGCAGCAGGTTTCAAATGGGTTTTGTTTTGAATCTACAAGTTCATTCGAATACAAACACAAAAATTAGTAGATTGTGATACATGCTGATAAAAAACAAACAAACAAAAAACATCTGTATAGAATGCATCAGGAAATTCCCCCACCCACCAGTCCCCACCCCAATACTTTATGAGCCATAACTTCAGTGCCAGGCCTTACTGGGCCTCTCTACCATTTTTATAGAGGTTTCAGTTATTGAGCCTCAGGCATGTCATTTGTGCTACTAATTCTCTCAGATCCAAGTGTGCAGACATTACTATCGTTGAGGACCAGAAGGAGGGGATGGGAGATGCAGAGCTTTGTTATTGACCTAGCCATTCTCTTATTACTGGGGGCTAACTGAACCGAGAGACATCTTCATCCACAGGGAGCTCCCTTCTGGTGAAGCTTTCCATTTGGGGGGGGGCTCCCTAAATTGATGTGACACTAATCTCCCTCTTGTAGACTGGGGACCTACTGTGGATATTGCTCTATATAAATAAAACACTGATGGCCAGTGACCAGGCAGGAAGTAGGTTGCCAGGCAGGAAGTAGGTAGGACAAGGAGAGAGGAGAATTCTGGGAAGCAGAAGGCTGAGGGGAGAGACACTGCAGCCACCGCCAGGACAAGCAGCATGTGAAGACGCTGGTAAGCCACTGGCCACATAGCAAGGTATAGATTTATAAAAATGGGTTAATTTAAGATATAAGAACAGTTAGCAAGAAGCCTGCCACGGCCATACAGTTTATAAGTAACATAAGCGTCTGAGTGATTATTTTATACGTGGATTGTGGGACTGCGGGGCTTGGGGAACCTGGAGAGAAGCCCTCCAGCAACAAATGGCGCCCAACGGCTCGAGTTTCCACCTTAAACCTGAAAATATTTAATAACCAATTCTAAACAGAGCCAAAACCAGGTTCCTGCTTCTTGTCTCATAGGGGCAGCTAGACACCGCAAAACGCAGGTTTGAACACTGGCGGGTTCCTGGCATGTGGGTTTGACCGGCAGTATGGTGGAAATGAGGCATCTGCCAGCGGCACATTATGCTGTGTGGTAGACTTAGTCTTTACTAGTATTTTTTTTAAAAAGAGGTTTCTGGGCTACACCCTGCTTTGATAAGAAGCATAGACCCACTATTTCTGAGAATTGATGTCTCACAGAACTGGTGGAAAACTACCACCGCCATGTTGGGAAGCTGAAGTGGGCGGAGCCAGCAGCCACAGCACCGTTTCAGGCTTAAAAGGCCACAGTTTAAAGCAATAAGTTTGCAATAAGGCTGAATCAGATGAAATAGTTTATAATGCATGCAAAAATGTACGTAGGCTTAAAAAATAAACAAATAGTATCTAAAAATAAAGTGTTTAAAAAAAACAGTGAAGGTAATAAGCCACATAAAGATGGCTATCACACATAAAATCTGGATTATGTTGTCTTTGATATTCGTAACTAAAGAAAAACATTTGATTGCAAAAGCTGTTGAGTTATGCCAAAATGTATATTTTAAAGCTACCTTGACTTCAAAATTTGGATTTCAGGATATGTTGCTTTGGAAAAGAGGTTCTGCTTTTGTTTCCACAGAAAGCCAGAGGCTGTGGATTTGTTCCAGATTAAGATACATCAGGTTTCACCAGCCAAGACCCCCTGAAAGGTCTCCGATGACACCATGGCCCAGATGATCCAACATCCAGAGCGGTTTCAAGGCAACTGGTTCAAACAATACAGCCTCACGGACTACCTCATAGGCCTAAAATTTTCTTTGCGTCCCCATAAAATACAGTGCCCCCCTCCAGCAGGGAGTAGTAAGAGATGCTACGCCCAAATTCCCAATATACCAAGCTGGCTTTAGAGGTGGAATTGGCTCACTCCCCCTCTAAACCAAGACATATTGCTTTAAAAAAAATGGTTAAGAGATTCTTGTGTCCCAAATCAGAAGAGCCCTCTTGTGTGGGACAGAGAAAAACCAATATTTTTATTTAAAACAGGTTGGTTATAAATGTGATCTCTTTCTAAAAAAGAAAAGGGGATATGATATATATATATATATATATATATATATATATATATATATATGGATATGGAGATGATAAGATAAAAGGGTAGATTAATGAACCTACTTTTAAAGAACAACTTGTTTAAAAGGTTTTACATTGGTATAGATTTTAGTTTATGTTTAAAATGTTTTACATTGGTATAAATTTTAGTTTATTGATACAAACTTGAAGTTAATTTTGTTATACTGTATATATATATAAATATTTCTATTCTTGTTTGAGGTATTATGTTTATGTAACTCATTTAAAATTGTAATGGATAATTAAAAAATAGATTAATAGTTAGTCATCTATGATAAGCATATCTGTAGCCATGTTAGTTAAATCTTCTAGGTATACAGAGATATATTTCAGATAGAGAGTTAATATTCAAACACTTCATAGACCTAGAGAATATGGCATTTAAATAACTTAAAATTCTGTTGACGTGAGACACAATTGCTCCTGGCTGCACCAATTTGATCCCGAGAGAATGTTGGGCTTCTAAGACAGTTCCATTTGGAAGTTTGTCTTCTTGGCACAAAATGGCCTACTGGGCAAAGAACTGCCCTTGCCTTGATGGCTGACAGTACAAATGCAATGCTGTCCTTTCTGGACAAGCGGGACACAAGGAAAGCAACCACTGTACTCTGCCAAGACAGGGTAAGATGGTCTCTCAGAATTCCTGCTTCTGAAAATGGTCTGTCATATATTGTAGGCCTTTAGCCAATTTGAATGCACCAACATGCTGAGAAACATTAGGTGACTGTCCAGGCTGCCAGCTGTCTTGGTCTACTTTTGCAAGATTCCTGAAAGTTGCTTGCATCCATCTACCATTTCTCAGGTACCATTATGTTCCTTCTCAGGTCTTTGATGTGGTTGAAAACTAGATAGTTGTAATTTCCTCAGTTATGATAAAAGATAAGTTAGATATAAAACCTTAAACTCACAAATATAAGATAGATAGGACATCTTTAATATTGTAACTATAATTCTTGCTAGGTAATTGTTTTGTTATATGTAATTTTACCATGTTAAAGTTAAAACCTTCCTTTTTAAAAAAAAGAAAAAAAGGGGAAGTGCTGTGAATATTGCTCTATATAAATAAAACACTGATGGCCAGTGACCAGGCAGGAAGTAGGTTGCCAGGCAGGAAGTAGGTAGGACAATGAGAGAGGAGAATTCTGGGAAGCAGAAGGCTGAGGGGAGACACTGCAGCCACCGCCAGGACAAGCAGCATGTGAAGACGCTGGTAAGCCACTGGCCACATGGCAAGGTATAGATTTATAAAAATGGGTTAATTTAAGATATAAGAACAGTTAGCAAGAAGCCTGCCACGGCCATACAGTTTATAAGTAACATAAGCGTCTGAGTGATTATTTTATACGTGGATTGTGGGACTGCGGGGCTTGGGGAACCTGGAGAGAAGCCCTCCAGCAACAGGACCTTTCTTCATTGTATCTGGAAGATGGAAATGAATGTTGGAGAATAGGATCTGTGACTAGAAAGGACTGCAGAAGACAGAATTGTAATGTAGCTGCTAGGTCCTTAAGACAAGGAAGGAGAGGGCTCTCAGGCTTGAGGTCTTCCTTTCTCTGTGTCTGTAATGCTGGGAAAGTTAGGACACAACAGTCCTACTTTTAATGCTGCTTCTGAGTTCAGGACCACACTTCTTTGTCTCAGATGGGTTTGACCTGTCATTCCATCTGAATCACTGTAATGGGCTTTTTTTTCTAGCCAGAGAAGCTTCCACCCAGTCATAGTGTAATTCTTGAATTAGTAAGTGTATTTGTTCAAGTGATCAGGAACAGGGATTGGAATCTTGGTGGTTAAATTAATAAATGAATGTAAATTAACAAATAAATACATGTAGACAAGCTTCTAACACATGAACCTCTGAAGGATACATTCAGTCATCACTAAGACATAGAGGACAGGGCTTAGTTGCTGGCTATACTTTAGAGTTAAGGAAAAGAAAAAATATGGGGTTATTCTCAAGTTTTGATTTGAGTGTGAATATAATATTACCACAGTTAATGAGAATTATGAAAGAAGGAAGAGACTTAGGGGAAAAGGCAGAAAGTTAGATTTTAAGGCTTTTGATGCCAGGCAGTGGCAGCACACACCTTTAATCCCAGTACCCGGAAGACAGAGGCAGGTGGATCTCTGTGAGTTTGAGGCCATCTGGGTATACAGTGAGGTCCAAGACAGCCAAGGCTACATAGAGAAACTCTGTCTCAAAAAAAAAAAAAAGGAAGATTTTTATGTTGGAAGTCTAAAAATTTTGTAGGCTTGAAAGCTGAAAGCTGGTAGACAGTGGAAGACCTGATGCCTGATGATATTAATAATTGGTGGTTCAGAATATGGTGAGATCTCACTGGAATGTAGGGTCCCTATCAAAGCTGGTCTTCCTCAGTGAATTATAGACTTGATTTGTGGTTTAAGGTTTGATTAGATTTTACTATTAGAGAGTAAAGAATAGTTCAAACTTCCTTCTAGAAATCACCATCTATAGTAAGAGTGACTCTCCAGGATGATAGTATAATATCCTCAGCAGGCAGGACATAGGGAAGACACAGCCTCTTCACAGGAAGGCTTTGGACAATGACAGTCATAATAGAAGAGAAAGAAAGCATTGAATATGGAAATTTCAATGTCTGTGAGCACAAGGTTTTTTATAAAGCAAAGATAGAGAACTGCCAGGCTCTGAGCAAGGAAATTACGATATAGCATGAAGCTATGTAGTAGACATGATGAGTTTGTGCCAAGTAGTCATGGGTAGTTGTGAGCTGCCTTCTTCACCGTTGTATCCTCAGAGCCAGAGATAGGGTCTGATCCCTAGAGGTGTGTTATGGGAGCTATCATAGGAGTGATGAGACAGGGAAATCAATTAAAGAGAAATTCTGCAGATATTCATCTGAGATAGGACAGTGATGTTGTCTTTGGTAGACACTGGAAGGACAGGGGGGGCAAACAAGTTCAGTTTGGGAAGGAAGAGGATACATTTGCTTGCCAAAACACTGAGCTTCCAAGTATTATCTGAGTTGCTAGAGCCTGGGCCCTGGCAGCCCCAAGATGCCAATTATAGAGACTAACAATAACAAAAAGCTGAGGAAGCAGGTTTATTCAATGTGGCCATGTTGGTCAGAGAAACAAATAACAAGATGGGAAGAGAAACCCTCTAACCTCCAGTCTATCTGTAGGCTAATAACATGAAGCTTTATTTAAATGGAAGGTAGGAAGTATGCATCACTAAGCAGTTATTAAGGTGTGGGTCCCTCAGCACTGACCCATCACCATCTTGGCTCTAGTATTTCCTGTAAGGTGGTCTGACACACTGAAGTGTGTGAAATCTCTTCCCGAGGAATAAATTCCTTTTCTGACTGGCACCAGGTCTACCCTTTCCTTTCTCTCAGCGTCTCCCTTTCCACCAGACTCTTTGGGGAACATTACAACTCCTCTGAGACCATTTTTTAATAACTCTGATAGGAAGAGAGGCACAAATGTTTCTCTTCAGAATATCCTTATTGCTGCCAGGAGGGTTAAAAAAGGAGGGTGTAAAGTTCCTTTGCAAATGTTAATAGCAGTGTTAGAGTGTACTGATTTTGTCTGTCTAACCTTTAGATCCTGTGTTATTAGTAAAAACTATCAGGAGAGAGACAATGCCAAGACAACACTTATAGAGAGCAGTAGAGTCAAAGCCTCAGACAGTGGGTTCAACCAGGATCAGGTAGAGTTGAAGGAGAGAGGTGAGCTGCAAGTAAAGCCAGAGATGGAGGATGAACTCTGCAGAGAGAAAAACCCACCCAGTAATGCCATCTACTAGAACAGGCTTGTCACCAACAGCTGGATGGTATGTTTTGAGTCTTCTGGAGAGACAAGACAATGGTGGTGGGCACTATCAAATGTCAGATGTGCCCAGGTTATGGACAATGTGAGTGGGTAAATTAAGGTTGCAGGTCACAGGAATTTTCCAGTTTGTCTCTGACTGTAGCCTTCCCATCAGTCAGGCAACTTCAAATCCTCCTTAAAAAGGTCAAAGTTGCTGCCAGATAAGAAACTTATCTGTGTTCATTTCTATCCAATCCCTGAAGTGCTGAACCTCAGAGATGATTCCTTGGGACACTTTGCCTCCACATGCTCACCTGCAAGAGTGCTTTGTGCTCAAGAGAGAGGACACACACTTGTCTCTTGTCTGCTCATTTTTGAAGCAGGTCTTATGCAAGATCTTTTGTACTGCTAAGGCTGAGCTGTGCCCTTACTGACTTGTGGCCAGACACTAGAAAGAACCCTAGCTTATTAGCAAACTTGTACCCTTGCCAGAAAGTGGATCTGAGACACATGTGGCAGTCAGTTCTGACTCAGATGAGGTGGGGACTGAGATCACTCAGTGCTGAAGGAGGCCTGACTGGCTCAGAGTCCCCTCCTGTTGAAGAGATAAGTAGTTCTGCAGGGAGAAACTTTTGCCTCTTTCCCTGGGGACCAGGCCCAGCTTCCAGTCTACCTGTTTCTACCACTCCCAGGGAGGTTCAGCTACTATACCTTGGAAGAAGCAGTGCAAGCCTGTTTTTGAACTTGAAAGTTTTGTGGGTATTGAGATTGGTCAATAGAGTTACTGGAGAACCGGAAGGCTCGACCAGACCTGTTCAAATTGTGATGCTGTAAGTTCTTAGATTCTTGAGTCTGACCAAAAAAAAAAAAAAAAAAAAAAAAAAAAAAGATCAACTATCAGAATTACTGTAAAATTAAAAACAGTTCTAGCAAGCATGGCACAGCCCCACTGCCCGCTTGAGCTAGGGGCTGATTGGTGAGAGTTTAGGGTTGTAAAAAATGGTTCCTGTCTTCTTTTTATTACGACTCAGCTAGTAACGACTGTGTAGACGGCAGGAGATCAGAAATAAATGTCTGACTTGGATTTTGAACAATTGGGTTCCGCTCCAAAGCGCACTGCCTGCCCACTGACCCAGCTCAAGTTTTACAGGGACAGCAAATAGGTATAGTTTGGGAAGTCTCAGCCCCGCCTCCAGGCTGGTGGGGCCTCTGCGCCCTGGAACTTGCTAGTTTGCAGGTCGCTCCTGATTAGAAGGCCACCAGCTGTTCTGCTTCCCCATTCAATTCCGAGAACACCCCCACCCACCCACCCACACCCCCGCGCGCGCCCCAAATCATCTAGTTTCTTCTCTTTTCTTCCCCTGGGACATTTTCTTCTTTGATTCATTTTCCTCCCTCCTCTTTCTCTTTCTCTTGTTTTTACAGTCTCCCGGTAATGACTAATTGGCTGTGTTTCCTAACTTTTTTATGTTTCTCTTTCTCTTGTTACAAGCGGTACTAACCCCGTGATATCCACAGGGACCTTTAGACAGCCAACATCTCCAACTGATATTCAGCATTCTACTTTCTTTCAAAGTGTAAAACATTTACAAGGAAATGTACAAATGCATTAGGCACATTTCCCAGGTCGGTCATTAGCGCGCCTCTGAGCCGGGGTGCGCTTCCCCCTCCCTCCCCCCTGCAACGGTCCCCTTTGGAGCGCGCGTTTCCGCGTGCCAGCGGGACGGCCCGCGAGACCGCAATTGCTCTGGCCGGGATTGACGAGCCTCGGATGCCCATTTACTGCGCGCGGCAGCCACTCTGGAGCCGCGGCACATCTGGATGGAGTCAGCCGCGGAGCGCCAGGGGCCAGCGCAGCGCGCCGGCGAGCGCGAGGGAGGCCGGCGCCCGGGCCGCCTCCGCGCTGCCCCCGTGCGCCGGGGCTGGATTTCCTGATGTAAACAGAGCTGCCCTGCAGGAACACAGCCTCTCTGAACCCCATGTCACTGAGCGCCCTTTATCTGCTTAGGGTCAGCATTGCGACTTAGGAAAACAGAAGCGTTGCTTTGAATTTAAACAGCCTCAAAGCCACAACCCATCTCTTCTGGGCATGGGAGGGGAAGCCTGGCAACCCAGCTCCCGCCTTTGTGTGTTTACTTGTTCCAGTTTCTGGTAATTTGGGAGCTAATTTCATTATCTACAGCAGAATTGGAAACAAGATGCGTTTTCTGTTCGTGATGCTAAGGGCATGTGTGAGTCTCTGTGCAGAATGTTGGACTTGCCTACTCAACAACGGTCTTCATGCTGTGTGCCCAGGCTCGCAGGCTGCGTCCTTGGGCTCTGGGCTTTCTTGGGCGTGGCCGTGATTTGGGGTCTTCCCGGTTTTACCCGAGCTGTGGGATCCACTCCAGCCAGGTTGAGCCCTTAAAGCCTTTCCCTTTCAGAACGTTCATGAAAGTAGAAATCAGCCAACTATAAAACCGTGACAAAATTGTTTTGACATGGCCGGTGGAGAGGGAAAATTCAAAATGATGGCAGAGCCTGGACTGTCACCACCAATAATTAAAATGAAATGTAGATAGATGCGTTTCCAGTTCAGCAACAAGCCATTTAAACAGCCGCATCTAGAAACTTCTACTAAGGGAATCATCCTAGGATAAGGGCAGGACTTCCCTACCAGTCAAGTAAGGACTGGCTTTGTGCAAATCTATTAAGGAAAAGCGGCAGAAGAAGGGTATGCACCCCTGAGGGCCCAGTTGGGAGAACAGAGGTGGGATGTCCCGCCGGCTTGGAGGCCCTGGTACTGGGGGAGGGGCGGGGATGATTTCAGAACTGCAGCTTCCTGTGACTTTCTTGACGTGTGCCAAGGCATTCTGAGTCCTGCTCTGGATTTCAGGGATATTTTCCTTGGAAAGAATTCTCCTGTGTCACTGCATCAGAGCTATCTGTTTTAAAGGTTCAGTCACAAAACCCTTGCAATAGACTGGTACTTTGGATTCACAGAGCTTGTGCATTTTCTTCCCACAGGCTATATTTTGATGAATTTGCTAAAAGTTGAGTGAACAGTGATGGAAAGAATCTGGGTCTGACTGTGCAAATTGGCTATTAGCTGATCTGCTTGATATGGAGACAGGATAAAAATCAGTGGCAATGAGGCTGGTTAGAGTCTCTTTCCTCAGAGCTAGTACAGGCCTGGCCTTACATGCTTTGACAGGAGAAGGAGGAATCTCCAGTTATTTAGGATTACTGTGGTGGCTTAGTTGACTGAGAATCTAAAAGGAACCCAAGCACCTTTTCAAAGCAGTTGCCCCAACATGGTAAGGTGGCTGTCTCTGGTAATCCTTAGCACCCTGGAGACAAAGACAGTGGCAGTGAATCTAGCGATTTTCAGGGCAAACTAGAGAGCAAGAGCCTGTCTCAAGGATCAAAAGCAGAAAGCAAGCAAGCATTATCACTATCTGAGCCAAATGTTTCACTGTCCAGGTCCTTACCCTATAAAAGTGTTTACAGAGGTTGACTTTTTCTCTACTGTTCAATAGTCTCCTTCTAATACATGATATGTGTGTGTTTAATTTCCGTCATCAACATTTTGTAATTTGCACCATAGAGTTCTTGGAAATTCTTTGCTAGATGTATGTTTAAGTATTTTTCTTTCTTTGTATGATTATAAATAGTAATTTGAGTTTTATTTCAATCACTGAATGTTCATTTTGGGGAGAATTGCAAGTGATTTTTATAGACTGGTCTTATACCTGTGGTCTTATTGAACTTAATTTATTCAAGGAGTTTTTTTATGTAGATTCCTTTGGGTAATCTTCATAAATTGTATAATGTGATAATATAGCCTTTTTTTTCTTCTTTTCAATACCCATGTCCTTTATTTCTTTATCTCTTTTGCAGTGGCTAGAACTTTTAAAATTGTGCCAAATAAGAGTGAACAGAACCTTAGTGTGTCCCCATCTTGGTGGGAAAATATCCAGTCTTTTGGCACTAAGTATTATATTGGGTCCAGTGAGGTGTCACAGTAGGTGAGCACATTTGCTAACAAGCCTGATGACGTAATTTAATTGTGGTACAGGAGCACACACACACACACACACACACACACACACACACACACACACACAGAGTAAAAATGTGAAATGTAAAATCTTGTGAGTGTTTGGGTAGCTACTGGTTTATGTCTAGTAATATTCTTCCATTTCTAATTTCTATTTTCATCATGAATGGTTTTGAAATTTCTTCTCAGCATCAATTAATGCAACTTTTCTTATTGGCTTGCTGAGCAGAGGGAATATACCAGCCACCTTTCAAAGGCTGAGGTAACCACCTTTACATACTCAGTTGACCATGGCTTATAAACTTTTTTATATGTAGTTGACTTAATTTGTTAATGTTTTATTGAGGATTTTTAGACTCAACTTCATTATTTCTGCATGCAGTTCTTTTCTTCCCTTTTCTCTGTGTTTGAACTTGCCTGTGTTATTATGTAAGTTTAGAAATATTCCTTTCGACTTCATTATTGGGAAGAGATTGTGGAAAATTAGTATTATTTAATTTTGGTAGAATTCTCTAGTCCAGTAAAACCATTGTGCTTAAAATTAACTTCATGGTAGTGCTTTAATTATGAATTTAATGACTTTAATGGCTACAGAACAATTCAGATGATCCTTTTTATGTAGGCTGAGTTTGTGTAGCATGTGGTTTTAACTTTAAGGATTTGTGAGTGTAAGCCTTGTCATAGTGTCCCCTTATTACCTTATAGTGACAGCAAGGTCAGCAGAGAGACCTCCGATTTTGTTACTAAATTCCTACTGCCATTCTTTTTTATTGTTTGTCAGCTTTATGATTATTAAGGGTTTTTTTTGTTGAATTTTGTTTCATTTGTTTTTCTTTCCTGAAAACAGTAAAATATTTTCAGCTTTATTGGTTTCTGCTATTACATTATTTCTTTCTCGTTTCTTTAAATTTATTGTGCTATTATTTCTAGTTTTTTTGAGGGAGGAATTTGAGTCTTTGGTTATTTCTAAGAATTTAGTGAATTGTATTCCCTTACCACTACTTTAACTGCATCCCATTTTTTTCTGATAAATATTCTTCTGGTTGTACTCTCTTATACCATGTTTTCACCTCAAATTTCCTTTGAGACATCCTTCTCAACTCATGAATACTTTAGAAATTTATTAGGAGATATCCTGATGTCTCTGTTACTCATTTGTGGTTTGATTTTATTGTGGCTAAGAAAGGTGTTCTGTATGATTTTCATGTTTCTAAGTTTATTGTTGTTGTTTTACCCAACATAAGAAAACATACCAAACATACTTGAAAAAGTTTCCTATCCTAATGTCACACAGGATGCTCTGTGCATGTCAGTCATGACCTGCTGGTTGGCATCATTGTTGGGTCCTGTTTCTTCTGGATTTCTGTCTTGAAGTGCGATCAGTCATTGCTGTGGGGCTACTGAAACCATCAACTGTAGTTTTGTAGATGTGAATATTTCTTTCAGTTGTGTCTTGTATTTTGGTATTTTATCGGTAGAGATTATCTCTCTGTGTTTCTATGATTTTCTTTGTTTTAAAGTTTATTTTATCAATACAAATATAGATACAATTGGTCTTTAAAGTCACTCTGTTATTGATACATCTGTTTTCAATGTTCTGTGTTTAGTGTAAGAAAAGCACCTGGTGGGGTGGGGGTGGCTGGAGAGATGGCTCTGAGTTTAAGCGTACTTACTGCTCTTCCAAAGGACCTGAGTTCAATTCCCAGCACCCTCATGGCAGCTCACAATTTTCTCTAACTCCAGTTCCAAGGGACCCAACACCCTCACACAGACATGAATGCAGGCAAAACACTAATGTTCATAAAATAAAAATGAATAAATATTTTTTAAATTTTAAAAAAAGAAAAGCAACCAGCATTTAGTTGGTAATGTTTCTTTGTGTAGTCTACTAACTTATATTTATGATTATGATTAAAATATTTAGAAAATTGACATTCAAGGTGGATGTTTGCTTGTAAATACTTAAATGTGCCACCTTTATTGTTTCCCTCTGTGATTCTTTCTTTCTGTTCTGTAAGTTACTTAGTACTGCTTGTACTAAGTACTTCTTGATTCCCACTTAATTTACTGGTAGTGTTTCTTGAATAATTTTTGTAGTGATTGCTAATTCATGATACATACACTTCAATTGGTACCACTATCTTACCATTTTATGTCTGTGGCAAAAAGTTCAATTCCTTCTGGGTTCCTTGATCTTCAACTTTTAAGTATCATTTTCTTGTGAGTCAGAACATATTATGATTTTTTTTATAAATCACACATGGTTTGTAAAACTTAAAAAGAACAAGATAATCTTTTGTATGTATGTGTTCATGTATATTCTTTCTATTATTTCTTCCATCCCAATCCCTTCATCTATTATTTCTTTTCTCTTTTTTTATTGGAAATATTTGGGACACAAGAATCTCTTAACCATTTTTTTTTTTAAACAATATGTCTGGGTTTAGAGGGGGAGTGAGCCAATTCCACCTCTAAAGCCAGCTTGGTATATTTGGGAATTTGAGCGTAGCATCTCTTGCTACTTCCTGCTGGAGGGGGCGCTGTATCTTATGGGGACACAAAGAAAATTTTAGGCCTATGGGGTAGTCCATGAGGCTGTATTGTGTGAACCAGTTGCCTTGAAACCACTCTGGATGTTGGATCATCTGGGCCATGGTGTCATTGGAGACCTTTCAGGGGGTCTTGACTGGTGAAACCTGATGTATCTTAATCTGGAAGAAATCCCAAGGCCTGTTGTGAGGGCTTTATTAGTTAACTTGAAATGTTACCAGTTACTATGACTGTAATTTCCAAAATGTAATACAGATACGCTATGTATGTCCTTTATCAACCATTTATTAAATATGCAGGAATCTGTCTTATTATTTTAGGAAACAAATGAAAGTTAAAGTTATGGATATGGAAATCAGCATGGAGATTTTAAAATAAAACTAAAAATTGATCTACCATATGACATCACTGTACCATGTAGAAATCTCTATGCAAGCACACCTCAGAGACACTTGCACATCCACCTGACTGCTGTGCTCTTGACAATAACTAAGTCAGGGGACCAACAAGTGAGTGAATGAAGAAAATGTATTATATATATACATGGTGGAATTCTATTTAGTCATAAAGGAGAAAGAAATTATGTAAGGAAAATGAACAAGAATGGAGATCACCATTTTAATCAAAATAAGGTATCTTGTGGCAGGATGATACAGCAGACAACTGGGTTTGACCTGTGGCATACCAAATAATAAATAAACAAACAATAAAGTAATTCTTAAAAGAAGCTAAAGAAGCTATATGGGAAGGAGTAAATATGGTAAATATGGTCAAAATATATTTTATGAAATATTCAAAGACCTAGTAAAAATTTATAAAGCTAGACTCAGAAAAATGTGTGTGTGTGTGTGTGTGTGTGTGTGTGTGTGTGTGTGTGTGTGTCTGTGTGTGTGTGTGTGTGTGTGTGTGTGTACATGACAAAGGAAAGGGTAGAGGAGGGCTATAAGGAAGAGGGAAGGATTGGAAAGAAGAAGGAGGAGGGAAACAAGAGTGAGGAATGGGGAAAGAAAGACTAAACATTTTGGAATATGTTTGGACTAAACATGTGGCATCTGGATTTAAATATATAGGCCATGAAAGCAGAGGGACCATTGGGGAGGACTACTAAAGTTCAGTGCATTTTTGGATGCCCAGTGGACCAGCCCCAGAGGCCAAGCATTCTGAGTCTGGTATAAGAAGGAAAGAACATTGGGCAGGAACTAAGAGAGCACTAACATGCAAAGTGAGAGGACACGGATGTGGAGGTGAAGGGCATTGTAGGAGAATCGGGTTATATGGAAACACTGCCACTCACTTCCTGTACATGGCCATCTATCAGAGGTTAAGGGGCCACAGAGAGCAGTAGCTGATTTTGCTCTCAATTGGGGGCTGAGCTTCAGATTCTATGTTTGGGACAGTATGCAGATACTTTATATGCCAATTTGGAAAACAAAAGCCTTGAGCTGTTAGGAATGAAGCAGAGAACACAGGGGGCAATATTCTGTTTAATTTGTCATTCTAATTAAGATTACTTGAAGTTTTAGGATAGCAGCAATCTAAGCCCCACCAATGGGAGTAAGGGATTTGGTTTATGTTATTAATTGATTCAGGATAGTTTATTTAGACTCCCACTGTTGACTTGTTCAGTAACCAAGCATTCTTAATAGTGACAGAAACATATTTCTTGGCAGCTTGCTTTGCTTCCTAGTAATAGTTGTTTTGTTTTGTTTTGTTTTTCTTGGTATAATAACATGTAGTCTAGAGGGGCAGGGCTGGTTCTGAAAAAGGATTATTTTACCTCTATTTTCTTGCCAGTGGCTTTCCAGGAAATATATGTATTTGGAGACTTACTAGAGATTTGCCAGTATTTCAATATAGTGTTTCAAAGAGTATTCATGCTCAAAGCAAACTGGTTTCTAAGAAGTTAACAGTGAAGACCCTCTTTGGCATTCAAGGAAAGAACTGAAGAGAAGTGAATGAAATGCACGAGTGCAGTCATTACTCCCTCTGATAAGTACTATAGAATTCCATAAATAGTCTTTTCTTCTTCAATTTTTATTTTAATAATAATTTTTAGTCACAAAATTCTTGGGAGGTATAAATGAGATTCTTAGCTGCACAACACACAAGATAACAGATTTCTTTCTTAACCTTTGCTTTATTTACATTTTCTGTCTGTTCTCTAAAAGGTGGAACAGATCATAAGTCATGGTTATCAGACTTAGGCACACTGTGTTCCATGGAACCAGTCAGAAGTACCATGTGCCAAATGTGTGCATTAGGTCTCCAGGTTGTCTTAGAGCTCTGTTTTCTTAAGCAGTAACAATAACAACACCTGTTTTCTTCTATGAAATTATTTCTCTTGCTATTTAAAAGAATATCCAGGGTCTGGAATAATGGTTTAGTAGATAAAAGTGCTTTCTATACAAGTATGCATACCTGGATTCAGATCCACAGCATCCTTGTAGAAAGCAAGCACCTGTAACCCGAGTGCCATGAGGTAGGAGATAGGGGTATTTGTGGGGCTTGCTGACCACTGGCCTACTTCTAGTTCATGTCTCAAAAGAGTAAGATGGAAAGTTACAGAGCAGAGGAGCCTACATTCTCATTTGTCCTCCACATAGGTGCACATAAACCACACAATACACCTCACACACATACATATGCATATAAACACACTCACAGATATTCAAAATAAGAGAATTAATTATTGGAAATATTATATATTATAGATATATTTCATTAAAAACTCAACATTGGAGACTTCTATTGGATTGTTTCTGCTATTATTTAAAATAATTTTCAGAATATTAAGATAAATTAATACTATTAACTTAGAAAGTTTCTCCAGGAGGTCTTAAGATAATATATATTCTTTTCATAGCAGCTTTGTTTGTTGTTAATTTTTTTCAGTAGAAAATCAAAAGCCTTGATTATAATAGTTTTGTCTTCCAAAAAGGGTATTGTGCAAGCCAGTGCTCTCAAGAGCAATCCATTCACCAAGCTCACAGTATCAGTGGAAGTGACTCACAGCAGCTCCTTGATGAGCACTGAGGCAATTGCAAGCAGCTCAACCAGGTCAGACAGATGTGGGAGCACCCACAGAGTCATACTAAGACATATGCCACAGGGTATTCCAAAAGTGAGACATCACATGGCCACTTTCCGGGTCCAGCTTTGCTCAGATATAATTTTGGTTTTCTTGTAATCATTAAGGACTCAGATATATGTTAAAACCAATTTAAAGAAAGATAAATAAATGTCTCACTTTTACATAAACATATGGAGGAGATACACTGCTTCTTCTCTTCCTCTGCTTTCTCCTTTTGCTCCTCATTGTCATACCCCTCTTCCTCTGGTTCTGTAGATGGAACCCAGGGCTTCCCATCACCAGGACTGATTTTTTCCATCAAAATGGGTGATGTGATTGAAATTCTTCAGAATATGACAAATGTATGTGTTCATTCCTCCCCTGTAGTTTACGAAGAAGTGCAGAACACCTGTATGACAATGAGAAGGGTAAACCCTGATTGTATGGGAGACTGTGATATAGGCAATGTGCCATGTATCATTGAAGTAAATTTTCTTCTGCCTTATCTGTAAATTCATTTCCATTCCTCATTTTCACCCACTAAACCAGGGAAGAGAATATGAGACAAAAATCACCTCAGTACAAATATACTATTTCAAATTCATTTAGAAAGAAAGCTTGAACTATAGGAGTGGCTTTTCCTTAGTAGTGATGGTATGCTATTACTATCTCAAAAATATATTGGTGTTATTACATAACTTTTGAAGTCAGTGAACTATTGATATACTCTTGCTCCCTGAAAGAAATATCAGAAAAGACAAACCAGAAAGTAACAGTTTAATGGAAGTAGTGGACAATTAAATAAAATACAAACAATTTCACACTGAGAACAGAAAAATATAGCATGCATTATATTTCTACATATTTTTAGCATATCCTATAAAATTGACCCATAGACAAGAAAGAGTATGTAAGAGATCTGCCATGCTCAGGTCATCAGCCTGGAGGTATAGCCACCACACTGAAGGAGGCTTGGCAGAGGACATGGCAAAGTCAGAAAACTTAGCAGTTTATTTTGAAGCATTTATCTAATTATTTTTTATCAATAAAAACTCAGAAGTCAGATATCAGAGTAAGAACCTGAATGATCAGAAAAACGGCAGAAGAGTGCATAAGAGCAATGTTCTTGCAGACAAAAGGAGCTGGTTGATGGGTCAGGGAAGAACTTTGAGTCCTGCCTGCCTTATCAACCTGATGCTCTGTGTCAAATGTAGGGAAAAGACCTGATTAGGGCCCCACAAGCATCAGGAGGAGGCATCTTGACTGCTGAAGCCACTGAGGATTCTGTCCTACATTGATATAGTCATCTATTAAGTGAAGATAGTGACAGTAGCCATGCAGGTAAGGGCTTCTCCACTTTCTTCTGCATCATGGCTGTCACTGTAATGCACAGTCAGCCCTGCCAGGCTACATGCCAAGCCTATGATAGCTTGGGCCCTGCTGAGGGGAGCTGAATGGAGGCAGCCTGCCCCAGAGGAAAGTACAAAAGAAAACAAGACTAAGCCCTGAGTTTTCCTGTGGGTAGCTGGTAACTTACAAAGGTTTTTATGCAAGTGCACCTCTGAACTGCAGGCCATTCTGCCCCAGGATAGGAATTTAGTATGTTTTTAGTAAGTCTTAATAAGAACTAAATGAGGTGGCAGGGTTAAAGCTCTTGGTACACAATGTGTCACAAGCTGTGTAATGGCATTATAAAGTTCCTGAGGTTGACCCATGATCCCCTGCTAGCCAGCCTTGGAGATTTGACAATAAGGCCATCCCCTTGTGAAGCTCCCTCTGATCTCATTAATAGGCAATGGCACCCTCCTATCTGAGTCTGTGTCCCTCTTGGACAAGAGCTGTGAGGGCTACATGTTCTTAGGGGGCTCTTCAGCAGGGCTACAGGCAGATGCCTCAGCATTTTAGATATGTGTTGTAGCTTTTTACCACAACAATCTTGATAATATATTGTAAAAACCTTTCTTGAATTTTGCAACACGGGGCAAAGCAGTTAGCTTCCTCAAATCTCTTATTCTTTATCCTAAGTCAGCAGTTCTCAACCTGTGGGTTGAGACCCTTTTAGGGGCAGAATAACCCTTTCACAGGGGTTGCATATCAGATATCCTGCATATCAGATATTTACGTTATGATTCATAACAGTAGCAAAATGACAGTCATGAAGTAGCAACAAAAATAATTTTATGGTTGTGGTTGATACAACATGAGGGACTGTATTAAAGGGTTACAGCATTAGACAGGGTGAGAACCATTGTTCTAAGTAATGATTGTAACATGCATCTTACTTCTTCTGAGAGGTTGGCTCCGAACACAGGTTAAACCGAGAACATCCTGAGTTGTACCTGTACAGTCCAACCTTTGCATCTTTGTCCCTATCTCTCAGAGTGCAGTGTCTTCACAGTTGTCCAACACCAGTAGAAGAGGCCCACTTGGCCTAGAAAGCTGGCTCAAACACATGGAAAAGTCAGGAGAAAACAGCTGTCACTTAAGGCTTCTCCCCTTTCCCATAGGATGTCTTGTGGTGAACCTGACACACAGTCAGCTATACTCTAGTTCCCTCAATATTCTGATGGTTATAGAGGAACAAAAACCTAGGAATTTTAAGAAATATCCAGGCTGAGGAGTTTTGGTCTCTGAACAAAATGGCTTTTCTTGCCGGGCGATGGTGGCGCATGCCTTTAATCCCAGGACTCGGGAGGCAAAGCCAGGTGGATCATTGTGAGTTCGAGGTCAGCCTGGACTACCGAGTGAGTTCCAGGAAAGGCGCAAAGCTACACAGAGAAACCCTGTCTCGAAAAAACAAAAAACAAAAAACAAAAAACAAAAATGGCTTTTATTTGGGTCTCTGATTCAAAAAAAATATAGCACAATTGTAAGAGCTGTGTTCCATCCAGGGGGAAAGGGATGCAGAAAGAAAAGGCAGCCCTGGATGTAAATGGGGTAAATGATGAACTCATAGGCCTAAGGCCTGGGCTCTTGGATCTAAGTGTTGCCTTACAGACACATTGTCAATTCCTCTTTATAGTTCCACCATGCTTGGCATCATGTGGTTTTTTTTTTTTTTTTTTTTTTTTTTTGGTTTTTTTCGAGACAGGGTTTCTCTGTGTAGCTTTGCGCCTTTCCTGGAACTCACTTGGTAGCCCAGGCTGGCCTCGAACTCACAGAGATCCGCCTGCCTCTGCCTCCCAAGTGCTGGGATTAAAGGCGTGGCATCATGTGGTTTAGCCAAGCTGCTCAGGTTTGGCACCCAGACTCAGGGATCTAAAATTACAGCTTCATTACTCTCTAACAACATACTTTGGCATGGCAGGATAACATATTTGGCTTTCTTTTTTTTTTTTTTTTTGGTGTTTCATCACCTCAGGTAATGATGATAATGACACTCAAATATGTGCTATAAATGAAAAATTTGTGAGTTGTCTGGCATTAAATAGGTGTTCACTAAAAACCCACGATCTATTTTACTTTGTAATCTGCTGTGGGATATCTTTCTGTATGTTGTGAATATTTGTTGCTCCCATTGGCTAATAAATAAAGCTGTTTTGGCTTTTGGCAAGGCAGCATAGAGGCAGGCAGGAAAGCCAAGCAGAGATACAGAGAGAAGAAAGGAGACTAGGGAGAGATGCCTAACCATTGCCCAAGGAGCAGCAAGATGCCAGCAGACTGGTAAAGCCACGGCCACGTGGCAAAACATAGATTAATAGAAATGGGTTAATTTACGATAAAAAAAACTAGCTAGCAAGAAGCCTGGCATAGGCCATACAGTTTATAAATAATATTAAGCCTCTGAGTGATTATTTCATAAGTGGCTGCAGGATTGTGGGGCCATGTGGGACTGTGGGGCAGGGTAGGACTGGAGAAATCTATACTACATTTGGCGTACCAACTTGGGGCTCTCAAATTTCCATTAGGCCTAAAAGGGGACTTCTAAACAAACAATAATAGAACCAAAAATAGTGTTGTACTTCTGTCTCTCATGTGGGACATGGGTACAGAGACTCCGCAACACTCAGGATTGAACACAACATGGAGGATTCCCTCATTGGTTCACACAGCTGTCTCCAAGCTACACAGCATGCTGTATGGTGGATTTAGCTTTTACTCATACAAACGAAAAGGGTTTGTAGGCTAGCTGCATGCTACCTGGTGGCAATGTGGACCCCAGAGTTGGCAGAGTAAGCGTGACTCTCCTGGGTACCTCTGACATGTTGGGAAGGTGAAGTGGGTGGAGTCAGCAGCCAGGGCTGCTGCTTCAATCTTAGCCATGCTGCAGTTTGCAATGATTAAAAAAGGATTATAGACACATAGAAGATAGATTCAGCTGAAATAAATCTCTAAATCTTTTACATTGTATGTAAAAATGTATGTAGGCTTGGAGGGGAGAGGAAAAGGAAGATGGACAGTTATTTAAAGAAATGGATACTTTTAAAGAATAAAGTCTTTAAAGAGATAATAGAAATAATATAATAAGCCACATAAAGATGGAAATCATGGCCAGGCAGTAGTGGTGTATGCCTTTAATCCCAGCACTTACGAAGCAGAGCTAGGCAGATCTTTGTGAATTTGAGGCCAGCCTGGTCTACAGAGCGAGATCCAGGACAGGCACCAAAACTACATGGAGAAACCCTGTTTTGAAAAACCAGAAAAAAAAAAAATGGAAATCACACAGAGAGTCTGGATTATACTGTCTTTAGGATTTCTAACTGCAGAAAGACATTTGATTGTAAAGGCTGTTGAGTTAAACCTACACACACACACACACACACACACACACACACACACACACACACACACACACATTTATATATATAAAATGTATCTTTACTTCAAAATTTATTTCTAAAGATATGTTGCTTTGGAAAAGAGATTCTGCTTTTGTTTTCACAGAAGATGAGAATCTATGGATTGCTTCCAGGCTAATATGATTTAATCAGCCAAGACCCTCTGAAAGGTCTCTGATGAGACCATGACCCAGATGATGAACCAACATCCAAAATCAGCCTCAAAGCAACTAGCTGAGACAATCTATCCTAATAGACTACTACAGCCAAGATTTAACTATAATTCTTAATTTTCTCAGGATCCCCATAAGATTACTAGCGCCCCCAAATAGCAGGAACTAGGAGGAGAAGCTATGTCCAAATTCCCAAAATATTGTTTATAAATGTTTATTGTTATCTAAAAGAGGTTGATTATAAATACAATCTCTTTCTAAAGAAGAAAAGGGGATATAATAGATATGATAGGATGAAAGAGTAGATTATTGAATCTACTTTTAAAGAGCAACAACTTGTTTAAAACGTTTTACATTGCTATAGATTTTAGTTTATACAAATTTAAAGTTAATTTTGTATGCATATTTCTACTCTTGTTTAAGGTCTTATGTTTATACAGCTCATTTAAAATTGTAGTATATAATTTTTTTTTTAATTTTTGGTTTTTCGAGACAGGGTTTCTCTGTGTAGCTTTGCGCCTTTTCCTGGAACTCACTTGGTAGCCCAGGTTGGCCTCGAACTCACAGAGATCTGCCTGGCTCTGCCTCCCAAGTGCTGGGATTAAAGGTGTGTGCCACCACTGCCCGGCTGTAATATATAATTAAGAAATGCAGATTAATAGTCATCTAGGATAATCAAACTTATAGTCATGTTAGTTAAATTTTCTAGGTATACATAGATATATTTCAGTTAGGTAGGTAATCTTCAAACACTTCAAACACATACAAAATATGGCATTTAAAATGTTTTAAAAACTTAGACTTTTCTGGACAGCAAGACACGTCTGCTCAAGTAGCACTGATTTACTTCAAAGAGGAAGATGGGCATTGAACAAACTCCATATGGAACTTATCTTTTTCTTGGCAGAACTGGCCATTTGAGCAAGAAACTGCTCTTGCCTAGACTGCTTGACAATGTTTTATAGACTGGGCATGCAGGACCCATAAAAAAAATGCCCACTAAATATTGCCAAAACAAGGTGTGATGGTCCTTCAGGTTCCTGCTTCTCAGAGGAGACTACCAGATATTCTACAGGACACAGAGAGAAGTGACTAAAAAACTTTAGGCTAAAGATGGATGCCCCAACATTACAGAGGAACTTTGGGTGACAGTCTAGGCAGCCAGCTGTCTCTGTCATTCTACATTTTTGGAAGTTGCTTACAATATACTTCCTGTTTACTTACGTAATATTATATGGGGTCTTTGATGTAGTTGAAGACTAAACAGTTATAATTTCCCTTGATTATGATAAAAGATAAATTATATATGAAACCTTAGACTCACAAATATAGGATAGATACAATATTTTCTTTAATTTTGCCAAATACAAATAGTCTAGATATTTTAACTGTAATTCCTGCGTGATAACTGTTCTATTATATGTAATTTTACTATGTTAAAGTTAAAACCTTCCTTTTTGATTAGATAGAAAAGGTGAAGTGCTGTTGGATGTCTTTTTGTATGGTGTGAATATGTGTTGCTCCCATTGGCTAATAAATAAAGCTGTTTTGGGCTATGGCAAGGCAGCTCAGAGTCAGGCAGGAAGTCCAATCAGAGATATGGAGAGAAGAAAGGAGAGTAGGGAGAGATGCCTAGCTGCTGCCCAAGATGCCAGCAGACCAGTAATGCCACAGCAATGTCACAAAACATAGATTAATAGAAATGGGTTAATTTAAGATAAAAGAGCTAGCTAGCAAGAAGCCTGACATAGGCCATACAGTTTACAAATAATATTAAGCCTCTGAGTCATTATTTTATAAGAGGTTGCAGGACTGTGGGGCCGGGCAGGACCAGAGAAACTTACCACTACAGTAATCCTATATGTCTTTTTATAAACTTTATTCTTGAATTCTCATTATGTAGTTGTACTTCTGGTATTTATTATGTCCTCCTCTATGGTGAGAATTTGCTTGCTTGAGAAGTTTCACTTCATACTCTGCTTATCCCCCCTGTCCTTTTAGAATGGACATCATATTCCCTTCATTATTTTGGCCTTGTTCTGATCTTCATGTGCCTTCATTAGCTTTGGGCTATTTTTTAAAATTCATCTATTATTTTACATCTTGGTAACAGCCTTCCCCTTCTATCCTCTCCTCCCAGTGTCTCTCCACCCTTCCCCCTCCCATTCCCTAATGCCCTCCTCTTCCATCTCCATCCAGGAAAGGGCACATCTCCAGTGAGTATCAATAAAATATGGCATATCAAATTGCAGTAAGACTAAGCACCTCCCTATGTGTTAAGGCTGGGCAATGGGACCCAATATGATGATGGTTGAAAAGCCAGTAAAAGAGTTGAAGACAGTGGGGGCATTGTTTTCTGGTGATGAGTTGATGCATAGAACTCTTCTGCCTATGTAAATGTCCACTATAGGAACTTCCAGGATACCCACGAACACAGTGAAAATCTTAACAGGCAGGTTTTTCTCTAAGACTCACTAGAATCTGTTTCCAGTCCTTGCCTATTTCTCCCTGTCCTTGATGGCAGAGTCTTGAGTTTTCACTCCATCTTAACTAGTCCTTACTTTGAGTGAAGTCTCTAATCTTTATTCTGATCCAACCTTATTTTTCCTAAGCTGACCTCCAACAGCTTCACAGGATTACATGTCAGGCAATGACCTCTGTTTTGTGCAGATGGGTTGGTGCTAGGGACAATTAGGGAATAGTTTTAAAGTTAGGCTTGACTTCCTGATGGCTTGTCCCTAATAAAACCCTTTTCTGAATCTTACTGGGCCTGTTGTCCTGACCATAAGGGTATGGTAGTCCACACATAGGAGCTGAATTTATTTTGTCTGCCAGGGACAAGGAATTATTTTAAAGTATCTGTTGACTTTTTATTCAGAATTGAGAAATGTTCTTCCTTGGTAGAAAGCTACCTCATCCTCCTCATTATTATTGGTATTGTGTGCTGCAAGACACAGGAAAATGCAATGGAATTCAGCTACTATCACATAAGCTACTACTTAGAAAAGTCAAGGACTTCTCGAAAGGTCAAACCATGGCTTAAAAAATCTTGGTCATACTTTGGCTTTTGTATATATATTATCTGGTTCCTACAGTGATTTTCTTGTAATGCTATGCATGCTTCCAAGAACTCCTTACAGTGTATTTATTTAAAATACCTATCAAGCATCCAAAGCCAAACAATCTCCCAAACTAAGGTAACACCTTGTGGAAACAACGCCTGTTCCCTAGGTCAGGTGGATAGCTTTATTTCTTGTGCAATCTGAGACCCTCCTTTTCTATTACTAACATTATAGACTACTAGCTTTTTACCTAACTACTTCTAGGAATGTAGACTGTGCACATAGATCCCCTTCTTGATATACTAACCATTCATTAGCTCTCAATTGCCCTCCTCATTTGCCACTCCCCTTTTGGGTTGTAAAAGAAAGCCTAGTGGTCATTGCCTGAGGAAAATTCTTTCCTGCCTTTATGACCCCATAAGAATTCAATCCTGGTGACCTTGCTTTGCCAGAGGATTGCTATTGCTTGTATTGCTTGGAGTTATAACTGGATTGCTGGGAGATTTGGAGAGAACTGAGAGAAAAAGGAGACTGAGAGGAGGAGAGAGAGAGAAAAAAGAGAACAGAAGAACTAGATGGGTAAGAACTGGAGAGGAACAAACTAGATGGGAAGAAATAGATTGAAGAGCTAGAAGAGAGTACTAGAGGAACAAGATGGAAGATGAGAAAGAGCTAGATGGGGAAGAACAAGATGAGGAAGATCCAGATTAGAAAGAAGGAGATGGGAGAGGAGCTAATATGGGAAGGAACTAGATGGATGAGAACCTAGTTTGGCAGAACTAAAATAAGAGAATTAAGATAGAACTTAGAGGGGACAGCAGATAAATGTAGACAGAAATCAGGCAAGAAAGGAGCTAAGCATGAGAACAGAACTGAAGCTGTGTAGACAGAATCTTATCCCAGAGGAATAAAATAGACAGACGAAGAGCATGGTGTGTTTAAAATAGTTCTCTCGCCATTCGTAGTTTCTCTTCTGAGCCCCTGGGAGGTATACTATTAAGGCTGGTCCTTTAATAATATACAAGAATTGTGGATAAAACAAAACTAACTGAATCCTTGCATATGCCAGGCAGGACTCTACCACTGTGCTACCTCCCCAGTCTCATTTCCTACTTAATTCCATTCCTTTTTATATTTCTATCTTGTCATTTCTATTCTCACCAGTAAGAGGAGCCTTAAAAGGGGCCACTCTTAGCTTTAAGGTGTTGTAAATGTCAGGTCCAAACACCACCAAGGGGGTGAAATCCTAGCAAGATCTGTTCTGTCACAACAGCATTGTTTCTTTGGTTCACTGTTTGTTGTTCACCTCAAATTTGAAAAGATAATTTTCTGTGTAATTTAGAAAGATTTTATTATTGAGAAAGCACTCAGATTAAGCAGATTACCATTATAATATTTAAAAATAATTATTGTAAGATGACTAGACACATATTCCTTCTCAGATCCCCTCAGTTCTTTCTGGACTGCCTAAATCCCATGATAAATTTTAATTTCCTAATATTTATTTCTAAAATTAAAATTAAATAAATAACTTGAAAAATGTATTTTATGCCTGAAATTATCTTTGTGGTCTCAGACACTGAAAAATTCCAGAATGTTTATTCTACTTTTAGGAAAGAAGTGTCTAGAATAATTAGAATTATTATATAGGTCAGTACCGGCAAGTTTCATAGGAAGTGTTCAAACTAGAAAAGACACTCAGATATTTTTTATCTTTTTTTCAGACAGGACCTGATGTGCCCTAGATGACTTTGAACTCACCGTGGAGCAGAGATTGTCTTTGAACTTGGGATCCTCCTGCCCTGCCTCTCAAGGATTGAGAAAATGGACCTCAGAAACACGCCTGACTCATTTAATGCAGTGCTGGATATTGAACTCAAGGCCTCAAGCATTATAGGCAGGCACAAGATCAACTTTTTTTATTACTTGAAACAATTTTAAAATTTAAATATGTTTTGATCATATTTTTCTCTTCCCCAAGTTATTCCAAATCCTTTTCTCTTCCCTACCCACCCAACTTTAACTTCTTTCTCAAAAAACTCAATCTAAAAACATAACCCCCTAAAACCAAGAAAACAAAATAACCCCCAAGCCCCACCAAATGGTAACCAAATAAAAGCATACAAAAAACAATGAAGTTGGCCTGTCCCTAACCCCAATGCTTGCAGAGTTCCTCTGCTAAGGTGCAGGTCACACCAGTCATAGCACAGGTGATTGATCCCCCTGCCAGCTGAACTACTCCATTCCCTAGATTCAGTTCCAACAGACCCATCCCACTGCCCTCTCCCAACTTCACTACCCACCCTGCCTATGGCTACTATTCCCAACACTGGGTGGGGCGGATGTAGGGGATTCTTCTGCTCAGGTACAGGTGACACCAGTCAAAAGAACAGATGTAGGCCACAATAGTCAGAAGAATGGAGACCCCTGATGTACCTAAGGCCAAGCTAACCACCAGAAGTTCTGCCCTTAGCCTGGACAAAGATTCCCTACTGGATCAGAGTTCACACCATCCACCAGAAATCTATATCACGAGGACCAGAAGACCAACAAAGACAAACTCAGAAATCAACACTTAGACCTATAATCATCCCAAACCCAGATGCCTAAACACCAGTGTAAGAATACAATCAACAACAGAAAGGGCAATATGGCACCCCCAGAGCTTAATTATCCTATGACAGTAAGACCTGAATATTTCAAGGGCGCGGAAGCAAAAGAAAACAATCTTAAAACAAACTTTGTGAAGATAATAGAGATACTTAAAGATGAAATGAAAGAAATCCCTTAAAGAAATTAAGGAAAAGACAAACAAAAAGCAAAGGAAATCAATAAATCCCTTACACAATGATAAGAAAACCAAGAAAAAACAAACACAAGAAGGAAACTGTTCAAGACCTGAAAATGGAAATAGAAGTAATGAAGAAAACAAAGAGAGAGGGAATTCTGGAAATTAAAAATTTGTGTAATTGAACAGAAATTACAGGCACAAGTATCACCAACAGAATATGAGAGATGGAAGAGAGAATATCAAGTGTTAAAGTTACAATGGAAGAAATAGATTTGTCCATCAAAGAAAATGTTAAATCTAAAAAATTCCTAATAAAAACTGCCAGTAAATGTGGGACACTATGAAAAGACCAAACCTAATAGAAATAGAAGAAGGAGAAGAATCCCAGCTCAAAAACCCAGAAAATATATTTAACAAAACCATAGAAGAAAATTTTTCTAACATAAAGAAGGACATGCCTTTAAAGGTATAAGACGTTTACAGATCACCAAACAGATTGAACCAGAAAGGGAAGTCTTGGTGCCACATAATAATCAAAACACTAAACATATGGAACAAAGAAAGAATGTTAAAAGCTTCAGGGGAAAAAGGCCAAGTAACATATAAAGGCAGCCCTATTAGAACTACACACAACTTCTCAATGCAGACTCTAAACGTCAGAAGATTCTGAGTAAATGTCTCGCAGACTCTACAAGACCATGGATGCCAGCCTAGAGTACTGTACCCAGCAAAACTTTCAGTTACCATAGATGTAAAAAAAAAAGATATTTCATGACAAAGTCAAATTTAAACAATATCTATTCAGAAATCCAGTCCTACTGAAAGTACTAGAAGGAAAACTCCAACTCAAAGAGGTTAACTACACCCACAAAAACACAGGCAATAAATAATCTCACTAAAGCAAAAACCAAAGAAGGGAAATCTACTACTACTACTACTACTACTACTACTACTACTACTACTACTACTACTACATAACAAAAATCAACAATCATTACTCATTAATCTCAATGGACTTAATTTGTCAATAAAAAGTCACAGGCTAACAGAATGGATATTAAAACATGATCCATCCTTTGCTTCATAGAAGAAACACTTCAATATCAAAGATAGACATTATCTCAGAGTAAAGGGTTGGAAAAAGATTTTCTAAGCGAATAGACCTGAGAAGCAAGCTGCTTTAGCCATTCTAGTATTCAACAAAATAGACTTCAAACCAAAATTAATCAAGAGTTGGAGAAAGATAGTTTATACTCATAGAGGAAAAATCCACCAAGATGACATTTCAGTTCTTAACATCTATGCCGTAAAAACAAAGATATCCATATTTGTAAGGGAAACATTACCAAAGGTTAAATCACATATGAAACCTCACATTAATAGTGAGAAACTTTAGTGCCCCACTCTCACCAATGAACAGATCATCCAGACAAAAACTAAACAGAAAAATAATGGAAGCAACAGACATTATAAATCAGATGGATCTACAGAGCATTTCACCAAAATACAAAAGAATATGCCTTCTTATCAGCACATCACAGAATATTCTCCAAAATTGACTAAATACTCAGTCACAAAGCAAGTATCAACAGATACAAAAAAATTGAAATAACCCCCTGTATCTTATCAGACAACCATGGATTAAAGAGGAATTTCAACAACAACAGAAACAACAGAAAGCCTACAAACTCATGGAAACTGAACAACTACTGTGTCAAGGCAGAAATGAAGAAAGAAATTAAAAACTTCCTAGAATTCAATGAAAATTAATCTACAATATACCCAAACTTATGGGCCACAAAGAAAGCAGTGCTAAGAAGAAAGTTCATAGCACTAAGAGCCTACAATAAGGAATTAGAGAGATCTCACACTACAAGCTTAACAATACACCTGAAAGCTCAAGAACAAAAAGAAGCATACAACCAAGAGGAGTAGATGGCAGGAAATACTCTCAAACTGAGCCTGAGATCAATAAAATAGAATCAAAGAACAATACAAAGAATCAATGAAACAAAGAGTTAGCCCTTTGAGAAAATCAACAAGATAGACAAACCCTTATTCAAACTAACTAAAAGGCAGAGAGAGAATGAATATCCAAGTTAACAAAATCAGATATGAAAAGGGGAACATAACAACAGATACTGAGAAAATCATAAGAATCGTTAGGTCACACTTCAAAAACTTGTAACTGCACAAAATGGAAAATCTAAAAGAAATGGTCACCTTCCTCAATAGATACCACTAACCAAATTTAAATCAAGACCAAATAAACAATTTTAATAGACCTATATATAACCCCTTAAAAATAGAAGCAGTCATTAAAAGTCTCCCAAACAACAACAACAACAATAACAACAACAACAAAAAATTCCAGGGCCAGATGTCTTTAGTGCAGAATTCTACAGACTTTCAAAGAAGAGCTAATACCAATACTTCTCAAATTTCTCCATACAATATAAACAGAAGGAACACTGTCAAATTCTTTTTATGAGGCTATAGTCACCCTTATACCAAAACCACACAAAGATTCAACAAAGAAAGAGAATTATAGAACAATTTCCCTCATGAACTTTGATGCAAAGATACCCAATAAAATACTTCTAAACCAAATCTAAAAACACATCAAAAAGTTTATCTACCATAATCAAGTAGGCTTCCTCTCAGAGATGCAGGGATGGTTCAACATACAAAAATCTGTTAATGTAATTCACCATATGAACAAACTGAAGAAAAAAACCTTACATGATCGTCTCATTAGATGATGAAAAAGCCTTTGACAAAATCCAACATCCCTTCATGAAAGTCTTGGAGACATCAGGGATACAAGTGACATACATAAACATAATAAAGGCAATTTACAGCAAGCCTATAGCCAATATCAAATAAAATAGAGAGAAACTGAATTCAATTCCACTAAAATCAAGAATAAGACAAAGCTGGCTGATCTCTCCGTATCTATTCAGTATAGTACTTGAAGTTCTAGCTAGAGCAATAGGACAACAAAAGAAGATCAAGGGGATACAAATTGGAAAAGAAGAAGCCAAACTATCACTATTTGAAGATGATATGATAGTACATATCAGGAACCTCAAAAATTCTACCACAGCACTCCTACAGCTGATAAACACCTTCAGCAAAGTGGATAGATACAAGATTAACTTTAAAAATTCAGCAGCTCTTCTAAATACAAATGCCAGATGGTTTGAAAAAGAAATCAGGGAAACAACAGCTTTCACAATAGCTACAAACAATATAAAATATCTTGGGGGTAACTTTAACTAAGCAAACAAAAGATATGTATAATAAAAGCTTTTTTAATGCATTGAAGAAAGAAATTCAAGAAGATATCATACAGATGTCCCATGCTCATGCATCTGTAGGATTAACAGAGTAAAAATGGCCATCCTACCAAAAGCAACGTACAGGTTTGACAAAATCCTCATCAAAATTCTAACACAGTTCTTCACAGACCTTGAAAAAACAATACTCACCTTCATGTGGAAAAACAAAAACCCAGGATAGCTAAAACAATCCTATATAATAAAAGAACATCCAGAAGTATCACCACCCCTGATTTTAAGCTGTACTACAGAGCTGTAGTAATAAAAAAAAAAAAACCTGCATGGTATTGGCATAAAGACAGACATGTTGATCATGGACACTTGATTTTCAACAAAGAAACCAAAAATTGTACAGTGGAAAGAAGAAAACATCTTCATCAAATGGTGTTGGTCTAACTGGCTCTAAATAGATCCATATCTATCACTCCAAACAAAACTCAAGTCTTAGTGGACCAAAAACCCCAACATGCATTTGCATAGGAGACAACTTCCTGAAAAGATGAGATTGACAATTAATAAAGGGGACATCATGAAACTGAAAAAATTCTATATGGCAAAGGACACCATCAATAGGACAAAAAGGCAGCCCACAGAAAGGGAAATGATTTTCACCACCTTTACATCTGACAGAGGGCTAATTTCCAAAATATATAAAGAACATAAGAGACTAGATGTCAACAAACTAAATCCAGCTAAATTATGGGAACTAAACAGAATTCTCAGCAGAGGAAATCAAAATGGTTGAGAAACACTTAAATGTTCAACATCCTTAGCCATCAGAGAAATATAAATCAAAACAATTTTAAGGTTCCATCTTACACTGGCCAGAATGGCTAAGATAAAAAAACACAAGTGTTAACTCATGCTGGTTAGGATGTGGAGCAAAGGGAATACTCCTCCATTGCTGGTGGGAGTGCAAACTTGTGCAGCCACTTTGGAAATCAGTATGGTGGTTCCTCTGAAAACTGGGAACAGATCTATCTCAAGACCTAGCTCTACCACTCCTGGACATATATCAAAAAGACACTTCATTCTAACACAAGGACCCATACTCAACTATGTTCATAGCACCCTTACTCATAATAGCCAGAAACTAGAAACAACCTAGATGTCCCTCAGAAGAATGGATAAAGAAAATGTGGTACATTTACATATTGAAGTATTACACAGCTATTAAAAACAATGACATCATGAAATTTGCAGACAAATGGAAAGAACTTACAAAAAATCATCCTTTGTGAGGTAACCTAAACCCAAAAGAGCAAACATGGTATATATGTACTCTCTAAGTGGATATTAGTTATAGAATAAAGGATAATCATGCTACGGTCCATAGACACAGAAAGGCTAAGTAACAAGGAGAGCTCAAGGGGGGATGCAAGGGTCTTCCTGGAAAAGAGTAAGAGAACAGATTTTGAGCATGGGCTGGGGCAGGTGTGGTTGGAAAGAAGAGGGATCAAGTAGGTGATGATGAGAGAATGTACTGAGGGAACTGACTGGATTTTTGGGTGGTATTTTGGGAATGAGGTGGAAAGTTAGTGTAATGGAAATTCCATGGAATTTACAAGATCAACCCTAGCAAAGACTCTTAGTAATGGGAGGCATGGAACCTGAATTGGCCATCTTCTGTAACTAGGCAAGGCCCCAAGCAGAGAGATTGGTACACTAAGCCAGCCATAAAATCTCAACCTACAGTTTATCTGCCTGCCAAGTTTTCTGGGACTGGAGCCTAGCTGAATACTGTCATCAAAAAGACCAGGATGGGACTTCATCCAGCAAATGATGGGAGCAGATGCAGAGTCTGACAGCCAAACATTCAGAGGAGCTCAGAGAGTCCTGCAGAAGAGGAGGAGGAAGGATTGGAGGAACCAAAGGGGACAGGGAGACCATGAGAATACCACCCACAGAATCAACTGACTGGGACTCATGGGGCCTCAAAGAGATCAGGGAGCCTGTAGGAGTCTGACCTAGATCATCTACATGCATATTATGACTGAGTAGCTTGGTGTTCTTGTGAGATTTCTAAAAATGGAAGCAGAGGTTGTCTCTGACTCTTTGCTTGCTTAAGGGACCCTTTTCCTCCTATTGGGTCATCTGTGCAGCCTTGATATGATGGTATGTGCCTGGTCTTACTATAGCATATTATGCCATGTTTGTCCCTGGGAGGCCTGCTCTTTTCTGTGGGGAGATTGAGGGATGCTGAATCTGGAAGAGAGGGGAGGAGGGAATAAGAGACTGGAGGAGGGAAAACTGATTGGATGTAATATATGAGACAAAAATAAAAACCAAAACCAAACCAAGCCAAAAAAACTGCGGGGTCCATTTTATGTTGTTTAACTACTTCTGAACATGAGGCCTGCCCTGGAGTAGTTGATGTACCCAGTGCCACTCTATTGAAAAAAAAAACTTATTCTTTTTTTCTCTCCCCAGAAGTACAAGGACAAGACAGTTATTAACCGTTTTTTCTAGTGGCTAGGTTTTCATTCATTCATTTATTTTTTAAAAAAGATAACAACATAAAATAAAATAAAAACAAAAGTTATCATATTGATGTTGGACAAGACAAACAAACAGAAAGAAATGAACCCGAGAGAATTCACAAGAAACAGATATATACTTGTTTGCATACTCAGAAATCCCACCAAAACACTACACTGGAAGCCATAGTTTTAAGCACAGAGGACCTTGTACAGACCTGTGCAGTCTCTGTGAATGGTACTTCAGTCTCTGTGAGTTCATATGAGCCTTGTTTGTGTTGATTTAGAGGGACTTATTTTCTTGGTGTCCTCTATCCCCTCTTCTTACATTCTTTTGCTTCCTCTTCTGTGGGGTTTCCTGAGCTCTGAAGGGAGGGATTTGATGGAGACATACCATTTAGAGAGGAGTGTTCCAAGGTCTCTTACTCTTTACATGTCTGGCTGGTGGTCTTTATATTTGTTGCCCTCTGCTGCAGGAGGAAGCTTCTCTGATGATGGCTTAGCAAGGCACTGATCTATGAGTATAGCAAAATATCATTAGGAGTCATTTTTATCACCATTTTTTTCTTCTTGAGACCATTATTACTTGATTTTACCCTTGGTCCCTGGGCTATCCAAAGTCAGAGTCTTGATCACCCAGCATTGTTGGGTATGGGTTTCATCTCACCGAGTGGGGCCTAATGGCAAACCAATTATTAGTTGGTTACTCCCACAATCTTTGTGCTGCCATTGCCCTAGCCTATCTTGCACATAGTGCAAAATGTATATAAAGGTTTGTGGCTGGCTTGATCCTTATGTCTCTCTTTTCATAGCATTCAGAATACTTTCCTGTACCAAAGACATTGGGACATAGGGGTAAAGGCTCTATGTAGGCACCAGCTCAACATCTCCATATTCAATGTAGGTGTTGTCTTCAGCAATGGACCTTGCTGACAGTTTGTGGAGAGAAGCCTATAGCATTCACAACAGCCTGAGTTGTTTGGGAATTCATGTGGGACCCCTTTGGTCAACAACTCAATAGATTTAACCCCTTTGTGGTACTGGAAGCTTCATTTGATGACAAGATGGCCACATGAGATGCTGTCTCCAGAATTATTTGATGATTTCATTTTGATCACCTTCATATATGTCTATATTTTAGGAACTTTCTGCTTTTTCCATGCTAATCTGCAAATGACCCTTAATTTTAGATGTCTCTCCTACAACTGCTCCTTCTCCTTTCCTACTTGATCCTTCCATTCCAGCACCCACCTCCATCCATCCAAATCTATCTATTCTATTTCCCATCCCTAATGAGATTCATCTGTTCCCTCTTGTTTGTTAATCTATATACACTATCTGCGGACATATGGATTGTATCTTGGATATTAATGACTTTTCAGTTAATATCCACATATAAGAGAATACATACCATGTTTGTCTTTATAGGTCTGACTTGCCTCACTCAGGATGATTTTTTTTCTAGTTCCATCCATTTGCCTGCAATTTTTGTTATGTTATTTTTTAACAGCTGAGTAATATTTTATTGTGTATCTTTATCCATTCATTTGTTGAGGGACTTATACATGGTTCCAATTTCTGGCTACTATGGATAGAACAACAATGACCATGGTTGTGCAAGTGTCTCTGTGGGAAGATGAAACATCTTTTGGGTATATGCCCAAGAGTAGTATAGGTGGATCTTGAGGTAGATCAAAATCTATTTGAATACACATAGAACTTAATCCAGATTCACTGACTCTGTTTATTCTTGCTGTATTTTTTATATATATATTTTTTACATGCCTAGTATATTCTCTGTACTGTATTCTATTTCTCTGGATAAGTGTATATTATATCTCAATATTTTTCCTCTAGGACATCACAAAGGCTTTTATAAATTGGATGCACAGGTGTTGTCTTTGAAAACTCTCTTCGGAGCTCTCATTGGACCAAGGGTAACTTCCCGAGACACGGAAACCAAACTGCCAGCTCTCATTGGACAAAGAGGTAAGTGACTCTTCTCCCACCCAGAAAGTCCTGCCTCTAGGACCCAGGCTCTGAAACACAGCCAGTCCCCGGGAACCCCCACCCAACTCTGCCCCAGTTGCTGGCCAGCAGGAAAAACTCTTGCAGGAAGGGTGCCCCCAAAACCCCCCCCATCAGACCCTGCAATCTGCAAGCTCCATGCCCTGCTCCAATACCCACCCACCTGTGACCCCAGTAACTTCCTGAGACACAACCAAACCACCAGCTTTCATTGGACCAAGAGTAGCTTTCTGAGACACAGAATATGCCATTTTCTCATTGGACCAAGAGAGGCTTCCTGAGACAGAGAATCTGTCAGCTCTGACTGAACCAAGAGCCCTGATAAGACCAAGAGTGGCTCCATGAGACACAGAATCAGCTAGCTTGGATTGGGCCAAGAGCAGCTTCCTAAGATTCAGAATCTGCCAGCTTCAATTAGGTCAAGAGCTAAGATTAGACCTAGAGGGGCCCCCTAAGACACAGACACAAGAAGCACAGCGTGGACCAAGAGCAACTCACTCAGACACAGGCTCCTCTTGTACCTATTAGAGGAGGATGTGGGCAGATGCCAATGCAAAAGTACATACAACAACATAAAGAGCAATATGGCATCACCAGAACCTAGTCCTCCTCCAACAGCAAGACCTCAACATGACAATGTAGAAGAAGCAGAAGAAAGTGACCTTAAAAATAGCTTCATGAAGATGCCTTTCAAAAAAAAAATAAAAAATTCCCTTAAAGAAATTGAGGAAAAGACAAACAAAAAAAGGAAGAAATCAATAAATCCCTTAAAGAAAGCCAAGAAAACTACAAAAAGGCAAGTAAACATGTGAGGGAAACAGTTCAAGACCTGAAAAGTGAAATAGAAACAATGAAGAAGACACAAACAGAGGGAATTTTGGAAAGAGAAAAATCTGAGTAAACAAACAGGAAACACAGATGGAAGCATAACCAACAGAATACAAGAGATGGAAGAGAGAATATTTGGTGAAGAGGATACAATAGAAGAAATAAATTCATCAGTCAAAGAAAATACCAAAGCCAAAAATGTCATAACACAAAATGTCCAGGAAATCTGGGACACCATGAAAAGGCCAAATCTAAGAATAATAGGGATAAAAGAAGGAGAATAACAACTCAAAGGCACAGAAAATATATCCAACAATATCACAGAAGAAAACTTTCCAAACTTAAAGAAAGAAATACCTATAAAAATACAAGAAGCATATAGAACACCAAACAGCCTAGACCTCCCCAAAAGTCCCCTCATCACATAATAATTAAATCACTAAACATACAGAATAAAGAAAGAATATTAAGAGCAGCAAAGGAAAAAGGCCAAGTGACTTATAAAGGCAGACATATCAGAATAACACCCAATTTCTCAATGGAGACTTTGAAAGCCAGAAGGACCTGGACAGATGTAATGCAGACACTAAGAGACCATGGATGCCAGCCTAGACTAATATACCCAGCAAAACTTTCAATCACCATAGACAGAGTGAATAAGACATTACAACAAAAAACCAGATTTAAACAATACCTATCCACAAATCCAGCCCTACAGAGCACAGGAAGGAAAATTCCAACCTAAAGAAGTCAGATATACCCATAAAACACAGGCAATAGATAAGCCCACAGCAGTAAACCCCAAAGAAGAGAAATACACACATACTACCACCAAAAAATAACAGGAATTAACAATCATTGGTCATTAATATCCCTTAATATCAATGGATTTAATTCACCTATAAAAAGACACAGGCTAACAGAATGGATACAAAAGTAGGATCCATCTTTTTGCTGCATACAAGTAACACACCTCAACTTCAAAGATTGACACTACTTCAGAATAAAAGGCTGGGAAAAGTCTTTTTAATCAAATGATCTTAAGAAGCAAGCTGGTGTAGCTATCCTAATATCCAACAAAATAGATTTCAAACTAGAATCAATCAAAAGAGATTGAGAAGGACATTACATATTTATCACAGGAAAGATCCACCAAGATGAAGTTTCAATTCTGAACATTCATGCCCCAAACACAAGGGCACCCACATATGTAAAAGAAACATTACTAAAGCTTAAATCACACATCAAACACACACATTAATAGTGGGAGACTTCAACACCCCACTCCCACCACTGGATAGATCTGCCAGTCGAAACTTGGAGAAATAAGAGACCTAATTGATGTTATGACTCAAATGGACTTAATAGATATCTATAGACCATTCCACCCTAACAAAAAAGAATATATCTTCTCCTCAGCACCCCATGGAACCTAAATTTCTCTAAAATTGACCACGTACTCGATCACAAAGCAAATCTCAACAGATACAAAAAATTGGAATAACCATGGTTTCAACAACAACAAAAATTACAGAAAGCTTACAATCACATGGAAACTGAATAATGCTCAACTGAATCACCAATGGGTCAAGGAAGAAATAAAGAAAGAAATTAAAGACTTCCTAGACTTCAATGAAAATGAATGTACTATATACCCCAAATTATGGGACACTATGAAAGCAGTGCTAAGAGGAAAATTCATAGCACTAAATGCCCACATAAAGAAGTTGGAGAAATCTCACACTAGTGACTTAACAGCATACCTGAAAGCTCTAGAACAAGAAGAAGCAAAGTCACCCAGGAGGAATAGATGCCAGGAAATAATCAAATTTTGAGCTGAAATCAATAAAATAGAAACAAAGAGAACAATACAAAGAATGAATGAAACAAAAAGTTGGTACTTTGTAAAAAATCAACAAGATAGACAAGCCCTTATCCAGACTAACCAAAAGGCAGAGAGAAAGCATCCAAATGAGCAAAATCAGAAATGAATAGGGAAACATGACAACTGACAACAAGGAAATTCAGAGAATCATCAGGTCATACTTCAATAACCCATACTCCACAATATTGGAAAATCTAAAAGATATGTACAATTTTCTGGATAGGTACCACAGACAAATTTAATCAAGACCAGATAAACTACTTAAATAGACCAATATGAAACAGTCATTAAAAGTCTTCCAACCAAAACAGTCCAGGACCAGATGGTTTCAATGCAGAATTCTACCAGATTTTCAAAGAAGAGTTAATACCAATACTCTTCAAGTTGTTTCAATAGAAACAGAAGAAACATTAACAAACTTTTATGAGGCTATAGGTACTCTGATTCTCAATCCAAACAAAGATGCAGCAAAGAAAGAGAATTATAGACCAATCTCCCTCATGAACATTGATGTAAAAATACTCAATAAAATATTGCCAAACTGAATCCAATAAAACATCAAAAAAAATTATCCACTGTGATCAAGTGGGCTTCATCCAAGAGATGTAATGTTGATTCAACATATGAAAGTCTGTCAACGTAACACACCATATAAACAAACTGAAAGAAAAAACCCCACATGATCATTTCATTAGATGCTGAAAAGTCTTTGACAAAATTCAACGCCCCTTCATGATAAAGGTCTTGGAGAGCTCAGGAATGCAGGAAACATACTTAAACATGATAAAGGAAATTTACAGCAAGTCAACAGCCAACATCAAATTAATTAGAGAAACTCAAAACGATCCTACTAAAATCAGGAACAAGACAAAGCTGTCTACTCTTTCTATATTTATTTAATATAGTACTTGAAGTTCTAATTAGAGTAATAAGACAACAAAAGGAGATCAAGGGGATACAAATTGGAAAGGAAGAAGTCAAACTTTCACTATTTGCAGATGATATGATAGTATACATAAGTGACCCCAAAAATTCTACCAGGAACAAATACAGCTGATAAGCACCTTCAGTAATGTGGCAGGATACAAGATTAACTAAAAAAAAAATCAGTAGTCCTCTGATATAAAAATGATAAATGGACTGAGAAAGAAATCAGAGTAATATCACCCTTTACAATAGCCACAAATTATGTGAAATACCTTGGGGTAACTCTGTCTAAGCAAGTGAAAGACCTGTATGACAAGAACTTTAAGTTTCTGAAGAAAGAAATTGAAGAAGATATCAGATAATGGATAGATCTCCCATGCTCATGGATAGGTAGGATTAACATAGTAAAAAACGGCAATCTTACCAAAAGCAATCTACAGATCTAATGCAATCCTCATCAAAATCCCTACACAATTCTTCACAGACCTTGAAAAGCAATACTCAACTTCATATGGAGAAACAAAAAACCCAGGAAAGCTAAAAGAATCCTGTACATTAAAACAACCTCTGGAGGGATCATGATCCCTGACTTCAAGCTCTACTATAGAGCTACAGCAACAAAAACAGCTTGGTACTGGCATAAAAACTGACATGTGGCCTAGTGAAATCAAATTGAAGACCCTGACATTAATCCACACACATATGAACACCTAATTTTTGACAAAGAAGCCAAAACTGTACAATGGAAAAAAGAAAGCATCTTCAACAAATGGTCCTGGCATAACTGGATGTCAACATGTAGAAGACTGTAAATAGATCCATATCTGCCACAGTGCACAAAACTTAAGTCCAAGTGGATCAAAGACCTCAACATAAATCCAGTTACTCTGAACGTGATAGAAGAGAAAGTAGGGAGTAGTCTTGAATGCACTGGCATTAGAGATCACTTCCTAAATATAACACCAGTAGCAGAGACACTGAGAGCAATGATTAATAAATGGGAGCTCCTGAAACTGAGAAGCATTTGTAGAGGGCAAAGGACATGGTCAGTAAGACAAAACAACAGCCTAAGAATGGGAAAAGATCTTTACCAACTCCACATCTGACAGAGTACTGATCTCCAGAATATATAAAGAACTCAAGAAACTAGACATCAAAATACATAACGGTCCAATTAAACAATGGGCTATGGAGCTAAACAGAGAATTTGCAACAGAAGAAATCTCAAATGGCTGAAAGACATTTAAGTAATCACTCAACATCCTTAGTCATCAGGGAAATGCTAATCAAATTGACTCTGAGATACCTTCTTATACCTGTCAGAATGGCTAAGATCAAAAATACTGAAGACAGCTTATGTTGGAGAGGATGCAGAGCAAGTTGAACATTCATACACTGTTGGTGGGAATGCAAACGTGTACAATCACTTTGGAAATCATTATGGTGATCTGTCAGAAAATTGGGAATGAATCTTCCTCAAGATCCTGCTACACCACTCTTGGGCATTTACCCAAGGAATGCTCAATCATAACACAAGGACACATGCTCAACTATGTTCATAGCAGCATTATTTGTAATAACCTGGAAAAAACCTAGATGCCCCTCAACTGAAGAATGGATAAAGAAAATGTGGTACATATACACAATGGAATACTACTCAGCAGAGAAAAACAATGACATTATGAAATTTGCACACAAATGGATGGAACTAGAAAGTATCATCCTGAGTGAGGCAACTCAGACTCAGAAAGATAAGTGCAGTATATACTCACTCATAAGTGGATACTAGATGTAAAGCAAAGAATTACCAGACTGCCACCCACAGCTCAAGGGACTCTAGCTAGTAATGAGGACCCTGGGAAAGATGCATGGATTGCCAAGCAATTGAGAAATGGATGAGATCTACATGAGCAACCTGGGTGTGAGGGCGGGGGTAATGGAGGGCAAGGGATGTGGGAAGGAGAGCTTAGGGGAGTGGGAGGTTCGAACTGAAATGGGAACAGAGTAATAAAACAAGGAAAGAGATACCATGAAAAATGAAGGCATCATAGGAATAGGGAGAAGCAGAGTGCTAAGGAGGTCCCCAGGAATCTGCAAAGATGACTCCACCATAGACGACTGGCAATGGTTGAGAGGGTGTCTAAGCTGAACTCTCATCCAGTGACTGATGGAAGCAGATGCAGAGATCCACGGCTGTGTCGCAGGTGGAGCTCCAGGAGTCCAATTGGTGAGAGAGAGGGGGCATTCTATGAGCAAGAGATATCAAGATCATGACTGGAAAAAGTACACAGAAAACAAGCCATACTAGTAGAAACACATGAACTGTGAACCAATAGCTGAGGATCCCCCATGGTACTGAACTAGGCCCTCTGAATAAGCGAGACAGTTGTGTTAGCTTGAACTGTTTAGGGCCCCCCCCAGGCAGTGTGCTGTGGGATGTTCTGTATGTTAAATGTGTTGCTCTGATTGGTTAATAAATAAAACAGTGATGGCCAGTAGCCAGGCAGGAAGTATAGGTGGGAGAAGGAGAGAAGAGAATTCTGGGAAGTTGGAAGGCTGAGGTGGAGAGCCACTGCCATGAGAAGATGTTAAGATACTGGTAAGCCACGAGCCGCGTGGCAAAGTATAGATGAATAGAAATGGGTTAATTTAAGATAGAAGAACTAGATAACAAGAAGCCTGCCACAGCAATACAGTTTGTAAGCAATATAAATCTCTGTGTGTTTACTCCGTTGGGTCTGAGTGGCTGCGGGACTGGTGGGTGAGAGAGATTTGTCCTGACCATGGACCAGGCAGGACTGGAGAAAACTCCAGCTACAGCAATGGGATCGGGATCTGTCTCTAGTGCATGAGCCGGCTTTTTGGAGCCTAGTGCCTGTGGTGAGACACTTTGTACAGCCTTGGTGCAGGGAGGAGGGGCTTGGACCTGCTTCAACTGAATGTACCAGGTTCTGCTGACTCCCTTGCTTTGGAGGAGGTGGGAATGGGGGGTTGGTTGGGGGGAAGGCTGTGGGGTGGGAGGAGAGAGGACAGGAGATTCTGTGGTTGATATGTAAAATGAATAGAAAATTTCTTAATTAAAAAAAAAGAAAACTGTCTTCCGATACTTGCTCTAAAACTAGATATCTTAATTAGTTTTGCAGACCATGGAAACTAACACATTTCTTTGTTACTTCCATTATTATAATGAAATCCCATTAAATCTTTTACTTTGGAAGGAATCAGTAACAAGATAACTGTGGCCATTATAAGCTCTTTATATTCAAATGTTTTTTTCTGAGGCTTCCCACAGGTTCTCAGTTGCTCTCCTGAAGAAAAACTTCCAGTCTTGGGACACTCTTGACTTCACCCCAGACCCTTAGATTAAAATATGGATTGCCATTCCATTTCTCTTCTAGCTGCTTTCTTTCTTCTTCCTGGCTTAAAGTACCTTGAACCTTTTACTTATTGTTTAAGTTTGGTTCCTATTACTGCGATAAAGACTATGACCAAAAACAATTTGGGAAGGGAAAAGCTTATTTGGCTTATATACCTCGGTCTCAGTCCACTGAAGAAAGCCAATGCAAGGACTCAAGGCAGAAATCTTGAGGCAGGAACTGAAGCAGAAGCCACAAAGGAATGCTGCATACTGACTTGTTAAGTTTGGCTTGCTCAGTTTTCTTTCTTAAACAGTCAGGACTATCTGCCCAGGGGTGGCACTGCCTATAGTGGGCTGAGCTCTCTCCCTCACATCAATCATCAATCAAGAAAATGGCCCTTAGACTTGACTACAGGCCAAGCTGATGGAAGCAATTCCTCAATTGAGATTCCTTCTTCCAAGATATGTCTAAGTTTAGGTCGTTGACAAAAAGCAGCTAGCACACTTATATTTTAACTCTTTCTGTGTGTGTCTCTCTCTTTGTGTCTCTGTATGTCTCTGTCTGTCTCTGTCTGTCTGTCTATCTGTGTCTGTGTCTTTGTGTCTGTTTCTCTCTCTCTCTCTCTCTCTCTCTCTCTCTCTCTCTCTCTCTCTCTCTCTCTCTCTCTCTCTGTGTGTGTGTGTGTGTGTGTGTGTGTGTGTGTTCCTTCCTCAGTCCCTCTTTGTCATCTCTTGCTAAACCTGGAGCTCACCAATTTCATTAGAATAGCTGCCCAGCTAGATTTCAGGGATACCTCCTGTCTCTTTTTCTTTGGGGCTGGAATTACAGGTATACTTTGCTGTGTCTGACTTTTTACATGAGCTTTAGGGATCTGAACTCAGATTCTCACAGTAGTTAACACTATACCACCTGAGCTGTCTTCAGATCCCAACTATTTACTTCTAAGCTCTTCTCTTTATATTGGTTTTACATCCTTTTTGCCTCCTTAGTATGAATCTATTTGATTATAATTTACCATTAGCTGACTCAAGATATGACTAAACAACTGTTGCCCTTAGACTCAAAGGAACCTCTTATCTCAAAGCATGGGCTGGCTCTTTCTTCCATTCTGAAGTAAGATGTTGGGATCAATGCCAAATTCTAATCAAGCTCCCACTTTGAAAGTCTTACTTGAAATCCTGACTTCCAATGTCCAATAAATGCATACTTGACCTTCCTGCCTCTCAGAGTCTGCCAAAATTTGCTCCAAGCAATCAACAAAACTTCAGGTTTTGCTGTGATGTCTGTGGGCCTTACTAGCACTTTTCAAATGCCAAATATTTAAAACAAAAGTTGTAGAACATGAGGCTTGAAATAGTTCTTAATGATTATGTTACATCATAAATTTTTAATATCATTCTGAATTAAGATTTATAGATTTAAAAACATTTCAGTTTCTTAAATAAGTAGTATTTTGTTTCAAGCCTTGATAAATATCTCTTAGGTTATTTTTTAAACTGATGTCTGGACATTTACTAAGGGGTAGATCTGGGAACATGGATGCTAGCAGTAGATGAGTAGGATGAGCATTGTGAAGGAACTTTATGTACATCTTCTGAATTACCCTCACATGATGTCATCGTATTTTACAGGTTAAGAAACTAGCTCTTCGGTCAAAGGCCTCTGCTGAATAGGATTTCAGATCTGTGCTTGTTCTCCATACCCTCTGTGCTTTAGTGTTTACTGTCTGTTTGATGCATGTGACTGTGGTTGCTGGGCAACCAACTTTGAGGCATAGCCCAAGCCACCAAGGGCAAATGGAGAACTATGAAATGGGTTCCCCTGAAAATTTAGTACTAGCTTGATTCTGACCCAAGTCTAAACTGAATAAGAATGCCTAGCTCTCATTTCCCTCTTTCCATAGACAGTCTCCAAGAGCTCCTCTGATCCATGCTGCCATATATTCTTGTTTCCCAGGAATGTGTGCTACTTTGAGCTACCATCTTTCATAACATCTAATGTCATGTAGAAGTGGGGCACTGACATTACACACCATGCATCTACCAGGACTGATTCACCAGATGATCATTTTAATCAGTTCATAATCTGATGCCTTTGGGTGGGATCTGTATTTGTGCCATGTGAGCTCTTCATGTGTACCAGTTTTGCTGATCAGAAGTTACTCAGTATCTTTAGCTTTCTTTTATCAGGAGTTTTTGTACCCTTAGAGGTTGTCTGGTAAACTACCCTGCTATTATAACTGTGTCCTTCTGGCCCACAAGATGGCATGTCTGAATGGGGGGGAGTATTAGGCAGATCTGGGATATTTAATATTTTTAAGTGACTCACCTTTCTAAGTCTTATTCAGGGCCATCTTTTTTAAAACTCACAAAGAATTGCTATTATTCTTCCTTTCATTGTCTCTCCTGTTCTCTGTCTCCTGAGCAATGTACCAAAGTTAATTTTTACTGGAACTAAATTGTTACTATTAAGTACTTTGTCCCTAGATCTTTTGGATGTTTAAGGATTTTAATCTGGAGGAAGGTGATATAAGTAACTTTCAGTCCTTTCCAAATAAACAACTTTGCTCCATTGTACTGTGCATTTCTTTCCATGTTAAGACAAATTTTAGTTTTTTTAAACTCTCTTGTTTGTCTCAGAGAGGACTGTTGTCCCAGGAGGATGTTAAGCAAATCAGATTTGGGATGCTCCAGTATTCCAGAACAAAGGTAGCTTCTAGTATTGTGCAGCTTTGCTCACCTCAAATCTGACCTGCTGCAAGCTGGGGGTTATGGAGTGAGGCCCTGGGCTGTAGAGGAAGAACAAGAGTTCTGAGGGTGAGGTGCCTGTCTGTCCAGCCAAAATGTTTCCCTTTGGAAAATGTAAAGGCTTATAGAATCTCCAGTGTTGAATGAAAAGAAGAGCTGAAAGAAAAATTAAAAGAAATATTGTTTTCTTCTAAGTAATAACTGGAATGAGCCCATGGTATGGCAGCAGAATATACTTGAAATTCTGGTACCTAGAAGGCAGAAGCAGATGGGATCAAAACAACCTGGACTACCTAGCAAGACTGTCTTTTTTTTTTTTTTTTTTTTTTTTTTTTAAGGACCACATCTTTAATCCCAGTATTTGAGAAGTAGAGGCAGGTGAGTTTGAGGCCGGCCTGGTCTACCTACTGAGTTCCAGGACAGCCAAGGCTACATAGTGAGACCTTGAAAAACAAAAATAAAAACAACCAAGAACAAAAATAACTCCAAAAACAATACTTAAAAAAATGTTGATGGATGCTTTTGTTCAGGGCTTATAAACATTGTGTGCACACATGTGGATGTACATAAAAGTGAACATACTTTAAGGTGAGTGAGTATGTGCATTTGGAGCTCAGAGGACAGCTTCAGGTCTCATTTCTCAAGCATCGGCCACCTTTTTTTTTTTTTGTTTGTTTTTTAAATGTTTTTGGCTTTTTGTGAACAGATTTCTTCTTCGTCTGGAACTCAGCAAGTAGGCCAAGCTGCAAGGATTGTTCTGCTTCCCCAGTGCTGGGATTGCAAGTCCGTGTCACCATAACCATAACTAGCTTTTTTTTTTTTTTTAAATGTCGGTTCTGGTGATTAAATTTATGTCCTCACGCTTGCAAAATAAGCAGTTTAGTGACTGAGCCTATTCCCCCAGCTCCTAATCAATTTTTTATAACCATGAATGCATTCTTATTACTTGGGTTAAATTGACACAGGCAGAGGGGAAAAAAGTGGACAACATACAGGGTAGTTTTACCTGGTGATCCTTTGCCCGAGGGCTTTGGATAAAAGGACTGTACACTTTGCCTGCACAGTGAAGATGCTCATTAACTGCCTCTGGATCCCAGTAGATGAAACTTAGCAAAAGTTTAACAAGTTGTGATCCTGCACTATCCTTTAATGCACTAGTATTCTTCAAAGTTTCCATGGAGTTGTGTAGACAGCATACATTGGATGCATGGTTGAGAACAATCGATTTCTCAGAGAGTGCTTATGTATGTCAGAGACATTTTCTCAGCTGTTCACATACAACAGTGGCTTCAACGTCATTATAACTGAAGAACATTAAAGATGGAATCAACACAACAATTTAGAAGAACTCAGACCATGATGGCCAATTTTGGCACTTTCTTGGATCAATTTGGACCCCTCTATGACTACCTTGGGATATTGTCAGACAAGTTTTAATTGAAGGCCTTGTAAGTCATCAGCCTCTCAGCTATAAACCAAAGGATGGCTGGTTCATGAGTCTCACTTGAGGCTTAAAAATATGGCATAGATTTATCTAAGCTGCTACGGAAGCATGCTTGGAGATTAGAATAAGGAAAGATTTTTTTAGACAGAACAGACACACTGAGGAACAGCAGTTTATGAAGAGGAAGTGTCTAAATTGGTGACCTTGTAAGGCCAGGTCAGATTTATTACCTGGGTGGATTCCTACTAGTGTGACTGAATTGGGAGTATCAGTTTGACTGCCTTTGCCACTTTCTTAGGCACAGCATGAGGTTCATAATTGCTGTTTCTTTCCATAGAGCATGCCAACTGGCATGAGCTGGGGTTCCTAATGAGATTAGGGCTGACTTAGAGACATCTGTCACTTGTGTCTTTGAAAGAGAATGTGATATGGCAAGCGGACTCTCTGCCTTGAGTGTGCATGTGCTTGGGGTAGGGTGCAGAAGAGGTTTCCCAGCCCTGTGATTCCCATGCCCTAAGAAATGCTACCAGCCATAAACAATTTCTTGTCTGGGAGAAGATTTCATGAATGAGATCTACTTTCGGCAAAACAGACAGGAGGGGAGGCTGGGAGGAGCTAAAGCTCAGAAAAGGAAAAGCAGTAGAAAGAAAATATTTATCATTTACACTTTGAAATCTTTGACTTCACAGTCTCAGAGTCTGAACTTGGCACTCACAAGTAGTCCTTTGTAAGAAAATTTGGGTTAAGTCACCATGGACTACTTATTTGGCTCCTAAGATTTAAAACGGCATTTTCCACCTTCTCCACACCACTCTCTTCACCTGCTTGCACAGTTTAAAGGGGATAAGAAATCCCTTAATTCTGGTTAGAAGTGTTTTAAGTATTATAGAAAGGCTAGCTTAACCAGTGAACTCCAGAGCATTTCAGCATGCTGGCCTGAGAATGTAATCAGTGTACAAAAATAGCAATAATAACTAATACATTGTGTTAGGTATAATACCTTGATCTACGTATAGAAAGATGCAAGAAATTCTAGCTTGAGAAAAAAAGTTCTCTGGTGAAAAACTTTGTTTTCTCAATATAATCGCAAAAACTTGAGAGATTCTACATCTTGGGCTTCACATGGATTGTAACAGATGATACATGGTAATCTAGAAGACCACACCATTCAACACCTACTCTAATCCAGAAAATTCCCATTTATCAAAGAAATCAGGACAGGCTGCACCACTGACAACATTTTCACTTTTCTCTTATCATTAGGTCCATTTATTTCAACATTTTCTTATAAAAAGATATATTTATTCATTTTCATTGTGTAGTTAGAGCTAAAAATACTCCTATTTTGTGCTGAACATTTTGCAATTAGTATGGGCATGGATCTCAGTCTGTAGACCAGGCTGGCCTTGAACTCACAGAGATCCACCTGGCTCTGCCTCCAGAGTGCTGGGATTAAAGGTGCACAGGCGCCACAGCGCCCCCAACCCTGTAGTTCCTGTTTTGTGGTTGAGAGTGTCAGCTCATGCTCAGTCTTGGGGCACAAGTGGGAAATTCTCACATAGTGCAGGGATGGCCATTGTTCGGCTTCAGCACAGCTGCTTTCAGTCACTCAGTCACAGAGCGGAATTGCTAGGTGCTCATCAGGCCAGGATGGTGTCAGAGGAATGAATTTTCTTTAGCCACTGCCATTTAATTTTTGGGGGGCAGAACTTGTTCTCAAAGAACATGGGAATTTTGTGCCAGTATTTATGGGTTATAAAAAGTAAAGTTCTTTCTGATTATTTCTGAATTTGGTGGAAGCTACAGTGTTTGCACAGGGCACCAGTCATTGGATGATAGGGCACCAAGAAGTTTTCAGAATCTTCCACAAATGCTTGTGCAGGGTAAACATCCTTGGAGGGGATCTGACTTCACCCTTTGCCCAGTGACTTTCTGGCATTGGAATGTGAGCTGATTCCAGAACCAGTCTCAACCCTTCTGCCCTGTTTCCCTCTCTATAGGCTCCATTTATGTCCCCTGTTGTGAATGTATTCCCTCTAACTCATTTTGTTACTCTTTAGTCTAAGACGCGTTTATTTTTCTTAGGAATTCCTTATATAATACTTGGAGCTTTTCAGAGGAAAAAAAACCTCAATAAGTGCTTTGTAAAAAATTTAGTGGAGTAATTAAAGAAATATGGATTAATATCCTGTGTAAAGATTCTGCATTGACTCAGAGAAATACCAAGTGTGGCCTTATTTTACATGCCTGGCATTTGCTCTGAAGCAAGAGCATCAGAATGGAGACACTTTAAAGTGCAGCCGTGGAGTGTAGTAACTGGGGGTGCGGGGCAGATGAGCCTCCAAGGCCCTGGTCTGTCAGTTCAGATAAATTGCACAGTCTGGTTGTAGATCCCAAGCTTCAAAGCCCTGGTGTCGGGTTACATTTTATAAGTAGAAACTCAGATTCAAAAGACACACAGAGATAATTTAGATTTAACTTGGAGACCCTTAAAACTTATTTGTGATATTTATGTTCCTTACTTTCAAGGACACTGGTTTCTGCCAGAGATTTTTTTTCTTTTTCTTCTCTCTCTCTCTCTCTCTCTCTCTCTCTCTCTCTCTCTCTCTCTCTCTCTCTCTCTCTCTCTCTCTTCCTTTTCTTTTCTTTTTTTTCCGTAGGGAAGGACTGTAAATCTATACTCTCAGCCTTCCACTCCTGCATACCCAGCACCACCCGCCCTGCTGTCAGGGCTGCCTCATGATCTTCAAGTCTGCCCCAACAGGCTCTTCTATCCGGACCCAGACCCAGGTCGTGGGGCATTGGGAATATGTGCCTTGCTGCTAAGGGGCCACTGAACAACCCCGTGTTTACCTAGAGGCCTCTGCTGGCCCCCTGTTGCTCGATGGGCTCACTGGGACCCCCACAGGGGCCTGAAACCCAGGATGCTTGCAGTCCCTCGCCCTTTGGCGGCCCAAACGCCAGCCTGTGTCTTTCATTCCCTGGATTCGCATAACGGGGTTTTGGCCTATTGTCCATCCCCTTTCAAAGAACCTAAGGCAGTTCCAGACTCCGTTCCTGAAGGAAAGACACCACCTTGTCCCCAGTTAGCTGACAGCTGGGCCCGCCAGAGGCGTTGGACCCCTCCCCCAGCTTGTGCTCTCTTCAGGGAAATGACTTTTTTTTACTTCGCATTCCGCTGCCTCCGCCCGACTTGTCGCTGTAGAAGTCCACTGTGGTGGCTACAGCAGATGGAGTGGAGGCTGCAAGGAAAGAAAACGCCGAGGGAGTAAATATGTGTCAAGGAACTCATTGTCTGCGCTCCACCTGTTGTTATTCTGGTCCCAATCAACCTGCTCGCCAGGCTGGAGCCAGCGGCCATCTGGAAACACTGCTCTGTTTATAAACTTGGCATGAAGCAGCACTCCCGGGCCCTGACCTCCCACACGAATCTGGAAACAATTAGAGCAAGATGATAGGCAGGCTGGGAGCACTGCTGGGAGTGAGGAAGGGGGAAGGCTGAAGCCTGGAGGCAGGGGGAGGGGAGAGCTTGGGGTGGGGGCAGGAGCTCAAGGGGCTGAGCCTAAAGTGAGCACTGGGTTTAGCAAACTTGGCAGGAGCTTGGTGCTCAGGTTAGGGGGAATGCCCGGGAAATAAATGAAGTCTTTTGAGGAAGGATCAGGGAACGGAAACAACCAAGGCTGGAGTGTAAGGCTTGGGAGAAACAAGACTTAGAGATTTCAAGGACGTTAGGGGGTGGGTGAGATGCAGCTGGCTAGATAGCAAGCGGAAGTCAGCCAGCGATGGGGGAATACTAGAATTGCCCAGGAAACTGTGGGTCCCAGTTGGAACCTGTGGGAACCCAGTGGGAATCCTAGTGGCCAGCATGCTTGGAGTGTGAGGACCAGAGGGGGTGGCTATTTGTTTAAGATAGTTGGATAGCAGCAGTTGGATAATTAATACCATACAGCTCCAACCCTCAGCCTTATAGGATGACCATTCAGTTTTCTGGAGATGATCAAGGAACCAAACAGAATAAAGGCAAGGAAGTCCAAAGTGTTGATTCATTGTGAGCAGTGAGGGTGTGATGCTCTCTGCATAAATGAAGGCCTTTTGCTTCTGGGAAGAGCACAGCATGCTTCCCGGTCAGGTTACTACTTGAAACTCATTTCAGGAAAGCATGTTTCCTAAACAGGAGCTTAAGCATGCATGTTTTTGTTAAGAAACTAGAACTGAGGTACCCCGAATCACAGAGGGAGGCACACTGTGAACTTGTAAGGCCACATAAGCCAATCTGTGCCATGCCATGTGTGTGAGGGTGTACTGACTTGATTCTGGCCCAAGTATCAGGAAGATGCATGAGTCTCTTCCTCCATACTTGAGCAGCATTTGTGTTGTGTGTGTGTCTCTGTCTCTAATTCTAAGTTTACAGTTTCAAGCTCAGCTGGATTTTCTAATTGCTGAAATATTATTCTGTAAGCATTGCTAGCATGCCAGCAATTGGCACTAATTAACATGATTCTGGTTAGCCAAATGGTACTTAAAAAAAGGAAGTTTAGTTTGTGTAAGTCTTGGTTTCTGGAAGAACAGCAGCCACAGGAAAAGCAGTGTCCTCTAGCCTCTGGCCTTCCCTTTGATGCACAGAACTCCAGGTTTCAGCCTGGAATCCACATGTGTCTGTATACATCTCAAAAAAAAGTAGCCCAGTGACAGTGGTAACATCAACCAGTCTACAAATCTTGTTTTCCTTTGGGCTATACTTCATGGCTTTCTCCCACCTCTTCTGGGCATTGACTTCCTATGTATTTTCTTTTTTTGCCTAAACATAGTCTTCACAACTTGCTTCTGATAGACTGGTTACTGAACTTCAACCCAGGAATGTCTAGGCCTGCAGAGCTTTGCCACATGTGCTGATGTGAGAAAAACAAACAAACAAACAAAAAAACAAAAAACAAAATAACAGGAGAGGCATGCATGCTCCTGTGTCTGTTCATGTGTCCCAGGAGAGACTAAAGTCCTGTAGCTCTTAGACTCATTGCAATTCATTGGGTCTATAACATAAAATCTCATGTGTATTTAACTCCTGTAAACTTATGTCCTTTGTCGTTGTAAGCTTCCCCAGGGAATCTAAGGACCCACGTTCTTTCCCTAGTTAATAAAGCTTATTGTTTTCCTCTGTGCTCATAAACTTAATTATACCAAAGCTCATTTAATTTGTCAAACTTCACCTGAATTTTAAAAAGCAACCCAACAGCATGTATCATAAACATAATCTTTAGATTAAAAGAAACTGAAAATTCATTTTTTTTTCTCAGAAGTAACACTTTCAGTCTTGTCCATTTTCAGAAAAGTAGTAAGTGGTGATGGAAACTGGGTAGTATGTTCTTCCTGGGCTTTGGAAGAACCCTTCATCCTTCTCTTGCTCTACCTTCTCTCTTCTTTACTTTCTGCTTTGAAAAAGGAGAAGGAGGAGGAAGAAAGGGAGGAAGAAGAAGAGGATGGTACCACAAAATAAAATAAGCCCCAAACTGAATTCCTTCAATATGCTAGATGTTTTTTTGTGATTTCTAGGAACTCTGGAAACAGAGAAGGTAAGCTAAGGGAGTGGCCCTTGCTGCACCCTTCACGAGACTCATAGGTCACTGTCACATCTACTTTAGCTCCCAAGGCTCTTCTGGATTAGAGAGGGAGAGGATCTGTGAAAGTGATGAAGTGCTCTGATCTTTCTGAGGGAAACAAATGCAAATGAGCATGCCCAGATGCTTTACTCACATGTCTCATAGTGACAGTCTTTGCCGTTTTGCTTGTCTTGGACCTTCTTCAAACAGTATCTCTTCAATGATGCTTCAAAATTACCTTTCTCTTCTTTAACAAAGAGTGTCATGAACTTCTCTTAAATGGAAAACATTTATCTTTATATTCAAAGCTTCCCTTTCTTCCTGCCTACTGGTTGTCTGTAGTGACTCCCAGTATTCCTTCTCTGGGAGATATGCTAATTCTTCTCTTCTCTGTTACTGTCCATTTGTTACCCTCTGGCTTTGCTTCAGTTTAATGGTTAAGTTCTCTGCACCATCATACCCTCTCTACACAAATTAAAAATTCTAAACCAATGCTTAAAAAGAATACAAGATGTAGACGTAATCTAGAGAATTACTGTCTCCTATTTGTTTCTTAGAATTTATTTCTCTATGGTGTATTCTTAGAATAGCATTTTGCCTAGATGTTTGACATAAGCAAGGCTTTAAATATCTCTGCAGCTTTCTCATCTGGAATTCTGATAGTACTAAACTATTTGATGAATGGAAGAATAACAGCTTTTCATTTTTCTCTCTTAAGGAATGAACCTGCAGAAAGAAGTAACTTTGAAGCTTTCTCTCTTTCCTACAATACTCAAGTATGTGGTATAGATAAAAATTCAAATATTTCTACAGGCAAGAGCCCATCAGAAAGCATTTTATTCCTGTCCTGATCTTGCTTCTTTGGAGATACTGGTGGAGGGGGTTGGGGGAGGTGAAGAATAGTCAAGACCATTTCCAACTACATAATGTATTCTTATGTTATATGCACTGTACAGGCTTATTGATTCTTGGATCACTTAATAATGTATTAATTTATTGATTGATTTCTTTAGAGATAGCTCCCCACTGTGTTGTCTAGGCTTGCCAGTCTTACTGCTTTGCATTTTGAGTGGTATGACTGAAGCATTTGCAGCTCCCCACCATGCTGCCAGTCTGGTTTCAGACTCTTGACTACAGCCTTCTTCCTAATTTGCTTTTTGAGTAGTTAGGATTATAGTTGTCCTGCTCTGTACATGGAGTAGTGCAGCAGCAGATATTCTACTCTACACCAGACTTGATAGCAAGATGTTTTTATTGTTGTTGGTAAGTTCTTGAAGCAGGATCACATGTGGTCTAGACTGGCCTTGAACTTGATTTGTAGTTGATGATGTCCTTGAACTCCTTAATCTTCCTGCCTCCACCTCCTGAGTGCTGGAATTTTATGAAGGTGCATTTTGAAGACAAATTCAGGATCAAGCCCTCTGTGGTAGACATGCTCCCATTCTCTCAGACACAACAGGAGGTGCTCCAGGCCTTTGTGATGATGGTTGTTCCCAGAAGGATCCAATCTCCTATTGCTACAAATGAGAGGCTTCCACAGGGCTCTGGACAGATGAACAGGCACTTCTATCTCATTAAACACATGTAATGACAATGCTGGGAGAGCTCTTTTACAACCACTGGAAGAAATTCTTACTAAGCCTTTGCTTTGTGTGGCTAAGTCTGCTCTCAAGATTGACACCATTAGTACTACTGATAGTGGCAGCAATAGGGTAAAATTTGGAACAGGGACAATGTTTCCAGAGGAGTTAACGTATCCACCTCACCCCTTCATTGGTTCTTCAGTTCTACAGGATTTCAGCCATAGAAAGCACTGGTTTGGGGGTTGTGTGTGGAATGCTAAAGACTAGCCTAACGGCATGGGTTTTCAAGTCCAACTTTGATTTGGCAACTTAAGATACAGAGGAGGAGATAGAAAGACTTTCCGAACTCTGAATCAAATCATGTATGGCTGATTTGTAGCACACAGTCTCAAAGTATAAAGAAGATGCCCTGATGATGATGCTACTCCAAGCAACAATTGGAAATTGACCAAGGAGTATGAAAACCAAAGCGTGGCTCTTTATTGCCAAAGAAGGCATATGGGAGAAAGAAGAGATATCAAGGTAATCTGTGTGGTGGTTTTCAAGGATTTTAAGGCAGCCCTAAAGTTGATAGCTTCAGAGATATTCCAATTAGTAAAGGGAGCCTGTTGGTTGGAGGGTTTGAGGTATCACTACTCTTTAGTGTTGGGATGGTTACCGCTCTCATGAGCATCCCCCATCCACAACTAATTCAACATCTATCAAGGTGAGGACACTGAAAAAAAAGGTGGTGGGAGTAAAATCTGAAGAACCCAGCCTTCACTAAATGAACCAGGGTTATTTAATGCTGATCTCAAATGCATGACATGGCTTGTGGGATGGCTTATGAGGAGTGTGGAACATTTGGACCATCATGCTGTTTGAGTCAGTCAGTGAGCTTTGCATTTCTGAAAAAAAAAAAATAAAATAAAATTTAAAAAAAACCTGAGACAATGATCTTAATAAGATGGAAGGATTATTTTACTTCCTGTTTTAGAAATTTCAGCCCTCGAATCTTGGCTGTGCTACTTTTGACTCTTGAGAAATACAGACTTTTATGCAGAGAATAGATGGCAGAGGAAGTTTCTTACCTCTCAGTGGTCATTAGCAGAGAATAGGAAGGGTCTGAGACTCCAATATTCCCGTTCAAGAGCACACCTTCAGGGGCCCTACTTCCTCCCATTAGGCTACACTTCTTCTTTTTATTGTTATTTATTATTATTATTTTATTTAAAACAATTTTTAAAATTTAAATATATTTTGATCATATTCTTCCCCTCCCCCAAGTCCTTCCAGATCATCTTCTAATCCCTACACACCCAAATTTAAAAAAATACAAACAAAACCCAACACAACAACAAAACCCCCTAAAACAAGAAAACAGAATAAATCCAACATCCAAAAAGAACAAAAGAAAAAAACCCACAAAACTGTAACCAAATAAAAGCATATATTACAATTAAGAAACAAAAAATAAACCCCTAAACACAATTGTGGAGTCTATTATATGTTGGTCAACTACTCCTGAACATGAGGCCTGCTCTGGAGTGGTTGATGTACCCAGTGCCACTCTATTGGGCAAAACCGATTTTCCCTTTTCCAGCAGGTATAAGTAACAGTTCAGTTGTTAATCTTTGCTCTAATGGCTAGGTTTTCATTAATTCATTTAAAAGAAAGATAACAAAATAAAATATTTTAAAACAAAAACTATCTCATTAAAGCTGCACAACACAAACCATCAGAAGGAAAAAAAACCCAAGAGAAGATGCAAGAATCACATACCCACTCCTTTGTATACCCAGGAATCCCACAAAAACACTAAACTGGAAGGCATAATTTAAGCATAGAAGACCTGGTGCAGACCTGTGCAATCCCTGTGCATGCTACTTTAGTCTTTGTAAATTCATAAGAGCAAAGCTCGTGTTGATTTAGAAGGACTTGTTTTCTTCCGTGTCCTCCATCCCTTCTGGCTCTTTCCCTTTTCCTGCCTCCTCTTCTTTGGTGTTCCGTGAGCCCTAAGGGGAGGGATTTGATGGAGACATCCCATTTAGGGCTGAGTGTTCCAAGGTCTCTCCCTGTGTAATATCTGGCTGTGAGTTTCTCTGTTCCCATCTGCTGCAGGAGGAAGCTTCTCTGATGATAGGCCACAGTTCTTAAAGACTATCACAGTGGTTCTCAGCCTTCCTAATGCTGTGACCCTTTAATACAGTTCCTCATGTTCTGGTGACTCCCATGCATAAAATTATTTTTGTTGCTACTTCATAACCATAATTTTGCCACTGTTATGAATTGTAGTGTAGATATCTCATAAGTAGATGGTCATAGGCAACCCCTGTGAAAGGATTGTTCAACCTCCAAATGGGTCATTACCCACAGGTTGAGAACTGCTACTTTACCTCCCAGTGTGCTACAGGCCAGGAAACAATTCTCAAACGCACCAGTCTTTGGGAGAGACTTATACCTGGTGTGGCACTGCTCCCATGTCTTTCCTTGTTCACTGTTTTGTCTTTAGCACCTGTGTCAGGGTTCCAGGGACAGGCCCAGTGTTTTCTGCAGGAACATATATCCCAGCACCTACCCAGGTGCCTGGCTTGTGGTTACTACCCACTAGCCTGGTGCCTACCAATCAGTGACATCCACAAATAGGGAGTTCCTGGTGCTCATAAAGAAATGCTCAGTTTTGTTTCGCTGAATGTAGACAGTTTGTGGTGTTCAGTGCTTCCGCTGTGACCACCTGCTCTAGACTGCTTGGGAAGAGTGGTCCTTATTTATTGAGGATGTCTCTACAATTCTGTTTGTGATAGCTTTCCCTGCCTCTCTTTTATCAGGCCAGTCATAATTTATTTGTGTTTGGGCATGAGAAGTTAGAGAGCCCATAGTGATACTCACTTTAGATTTCCCCTCTACATTTTGATGTTCAGTGTCCATCTTTTCTTGCTCTTGTTCTCTGCTACTTTCTTTCTCCTTTGCTAAACCCTAGCAGGTGGCTAGTCCAGCAATGATCATAGCCTTTATGTTGTGGAATATTAGTTTAAGATGTGCTACATTCATTTATGCTGTGTGTTATTTGATTAATGATGCAATGATGTGTTGCATTCTTTTATGTGGCATTTGTTTAACTCTGTAAAGCTGTATTACTTTGCCTGTCTAAGACATCTGATTGGTCCAATAAAGAGCTGAATGGTCAATAACTAGGCAGAGAGAGAAATATGCAGGCTAGCAGGCAGAGGGAATAAATAGGAGGAGATATCTAGGCTAGAAAAGAACAGGAAAAGTGAAGAATGAGAAAAGAAGAAGGAAAGGAGGGTGCCAGGGGCCAGCCACCCAGCCACACAGTCAGTCACAGAGTAAGAAGAAAAGAAAGATAAATAGAATAAAGGTAAAAAGCCCAGAGGCAAAATGTAGTTAAAAAGAGATGGGATAATTTAAGTTAGAAAAGCTGGCTAGAAACAAGCTAAGCAAAGGCCAGGCATTCATAAACAAGAATAAGCCTTCACATATTTATTTGAGAGCTAAGTGGTGGGTTCCCAAAGAGAAAAAACAAAAACAAAAAAAACTACACCTTTGGTTTTTGTTGTTGTTGTTGTTGTTGTTACTGTTGTTTGTTTCTTAATTTTTCTTTCCCTTTGCGGTTGGTTCTCAACTTGATCAGATTAAGAAGAACCTTAAGAAATTGGCAAAGTGTCCCTCTGGGTGTATTTGTGAGCACATTTCCAGAGAGGATAACTTAAGGGGGAACTCTGGCCCCACTATGGCTTATAGCACAAGCATCTCACAGGCTGGAGCTTGGATAGAGTAAAAGAGCTAAAGAGAAATCCCATCACCACAAGCACATTTTCACCCCCTTCTTCTAACTCCCATTTCTCTCTCTATTATCCTCTTCCATGTCCTCCTCTCTCTGCCTCCCTTTTCTTCTCCTGCCACCATGAGGTGAGCCACTTCATTCTTCTTTGACCTCTCTGTCATGTTGTATTAAATCCTTGGAAACTGAACCAAAACAAAACTTTCCCACCATGGTCTGTTTTGCTCAGGAATTCATCACATTAACAAAAAACTGACTCCTACACCCTCCGTCTCTGAACCTGACACTGTTTATAGTCATTCAGCTCCACTTTTTCCACTTGGAAAATCTTGAGAAGGTTCCTTGATCTTTATTCTCAGTATCTTTGTGTCGGGTAGAGATTGAGACACAAGTCTTAAATTATTTTCATCTCTAGCCTTAGGCAACTTCTAGTCTGATTTCTCATTTCTGTGTGTATAGATTAGCTAATTTTGGACATTTCATATAAGCAGAATCATATAACACGTGATTTGGCATCTTAGCACAATACTTTCAAGTTTTTCCCATGCTAAGGCACACATCTGTGTTTCATTTTTACAGCTGAATAATATTCCATTACTCAGATGTACCATACTTTATTTCTTCACCATGAACGGACACTGAGATTGTTTAATCCTTTGGCTAATATAAATTGTGCATCATCCTGCTGTGAACATTTGAGTGCAAATTTTGTTATTTAATCTTCCAGTAATATCCCCATGAGCAGATTTGCTGGTTTATGTGGGTAATTTTAGGTTAGACCTGAGAAACTACCGTAAGATCTTTTCAGACCTATAGTCATCCCACATCATCATTTGGCTTGCCTCCAAGGTGTGCAGTGCCTCTGTTGTGTGTTTCAATTTCTGTTTCCTGCTTTAGGTGGAAGTGGTTTAGTCTTTTGTCTTGGCTGTTTGAAGGAACTCCCTCTGTGTAGCTTTCGAAATCTTATGTAGGTAACCAGAAGGAAATCTGTGTCAGTCATTCTGGAAATCTCAGCCAGGCCCACACTCCTTGAGATCAGAGTCTAGTCTGTTTCCTTTAGAAGCAAGTACTTTCAAATTACCATCAGAAGGTTAAACTGTGACAAACGTCTCAGTAACCTCCCCTGGCAAGGCTTAACTGTAGTGAAGCTGTGACTGTTTTCTAAGCTAATGTTAGTAAATTTTTGTCTGTGTCTTCAGCTGATGAAGTTACCTTTCAATCCTCTGGGTCAAGACACTCATCAAGCCCTGCGTCTTCATCTTTCTTGGTCTATTTCTATTGGGGGAAAGTTGAGATTCTTGTGTATCATTCCAACCCAGTCATTCACCTAACAAAACTTTTTAAAAAATAAGTATTTAAAGGATGCTTGATTCTAGATATTGAGAGAACCAGGGATTGTGTAGCTTTCTGCCTGTGCTGGTGGCTGAGAAAGATGATGGTTAAAGAACCAGTGAACAGTAGAGATGGATGCAGAGGCAGATGGGATCATAGGCTTTGTGGACATTTGCCTTTCAAGAGATCAATCATGCATTTGTATGTTGTTCTTTTTTGTATTTGTATGATTGTATTGTTTTATAACATGTACTTATATACTAAATCTAGAATAAGTGCTTTGTTAAAAATAAAATCATTGGAAACTTTCTATGGCCTTGTGAATTAAATAAAAATTCCCTGGTTTGCTATTGAAGGCTTCCCCACAAAGTTTACCCAAGCCAGAGTTTTACTTTTATTGTCTACCATTTCCCTATATAATGAAGTAAGACAATGTTTCTTCTCTGAGCAAAATCTTACTTGGGTTCCCATTGCATATTGAGTAGATTTGACCTTTGTATACAGCTTCATGCCATCTGTTTGCTTCCTGTTCCCTTCATCTGGAGCAAACCTTTCATTCTTCCTGGCTCCAACACTAGCTTCAGCTCTTTCTCTCATATAGCCTCTGTAACCCTGCTAGATTTGACTTCATGAGGAAGGGCCCTAGAGTTGCTTCCTCCAACTTCTTTAATGCTCATGTATAGAATAGTTTCTGAACCTCATTCACTATATGCTACTGAATAACTGAATGAGTAAGTGTGCTCTGCTGTCACCAGGAAGACACAACAACCCAAACAGGTGTTTGAGTTACAGTGGGAATGAGTGATATTTTAATCTCTGTCAGTCAGCTCTTCATGGACTTCAACATGCAGTTAAACTGTATCTCTTTCACTGAAGCCTTTGCTGCTTAAATAGGGGTAGGAAGGGTGACAGAATATTGCTAAAAAGGAAGAGAAGACCAAAAGTAAATGCCAACATCAGACAGCTGTAAGATGTGCAATCAGCATGAAACTGAAAAACTCAGGTGTCTGAGGTGAGGTTGGAGGAACATGGAGATTGGGGGGCCACTATCCGGTGAAGTTGCTTACAGCTTGAGTAATATGAGTGTGGAGAGCAAGATGACAGGAGCCAGCAACTGGGACCAGAAAAATCTTAAGGTAGATGAGAGAAAAAACAAAAACAAACAAACAAACAAAACAGCAGGTGAAGCAAGATCAGATAAAAGTGAGAATACCAAAGGGGCAGAAGAACTTCTCCAAAGGGAGCAGCGGAGCAGGGGCTCCTCACACTGCTTCCTGGCACAGGTTCATCTTCCCCCACAGCCTTCAGTTTCCATGCTTCTTTGCTTCTATTTCATATGTGTCTCAGGCAATCTTGTTTCACAGCACAGGCACCAGTGGAGACTGTGGCTTTATTTTACTCAGTGCTTGCAACTGCTTCCTGATCAATCTCCTTTTGAAGTCATTGATAATTGTGTTCAGTGATATGTCTTACTCTTGATAAAGCATTAGTACACAGCAACCCCATTAGTTTTTACTTAATATCTAGGGGAGTAATGGCTGAGAGAGTTTAAAAAATCTCATGTCACTTCTTTTCTTACAGAGGTTTACTGTCTTCTTTATTGGTCTCAATTTCACAACACAAATGTAAGAGCTGGCCACTATCCTTGTACAAAACCTTCAATGATCTGTTGTGAGGTTTCTGCTCCTGGCAGGGGCACATTAGAACTTCCTTACCCATCTGCATCAAGCAGGGCATGACTCCCACTCATTTCTAAGCTTACTCTGCTTTCTCTCTGGAGACTTGTCAAACATTTTTTTAATGTGTTTCCAGATTCAGGGATCACAGCATACTATTATGTCTATTTTTGGGCTTGGGGTATAGCTTGGGGGTAGAGTGCTTGTCTAGCATGCATAAGACCTTTGGTTCATTCTCCAGAAGTGGAAAACACACACACAAAAGACTATCTTTCTAGTAGATGAAAGTTATTTGCATCTAACTAATTGTTTAAAAATCTCATCTGCTTCATCCAGACTCAGTGTGGGCATTTCCTTCCTCATGTCTCGACCTCTCCACTTCAGGGGAAATTCTGTGTTCCTGGGCCTTAGTTATCTGCATGAACTAGAGAAGTGGAAGCTTCTGGAAGCCAGGGATTTTATCATTTTATCTTTTTACCTTCCTCAGGATCTATCACAGTCTCTTATAAAGATTCAATGAATAAAATGTTTTCAGTGGTGTCATTATAAAGTTAGAGTTGTTTTTTTTTATATAAAGATCTACTTGGTTCTAACTATTTTCTATTACATATTGTTTCAAATTA